>NC_089760.1:40660000-40900000 GCF_040412425.1 Macrobrachium rosenbergii | reverse complement strand
TTCATTAGAAAGAAGTAACAGAAGGCATGTGAAATACAGAAAGAAGAGGTCACTTATCAAAAAAGAATAAATAAATTAACAATACTAAGACGTATTTATACGAATCTCGTGACGTTAACATTCAATCATTCCAGTCGCCATGTTAACAGAGAACACAGCATGTTAGCTTATCACCGATAAACAGCATGATAACGGAGGCCCGCTCGAGCACCACAGCAATTTGTGTTATCAGATAACATATTTTAGGCTAATTCGGGCTTTTGACTCTTGGAATATGACGTCAGCTTTAATTTCAGTAATATGTAAGTTATAAAAAGGGCTTTGTTCTTTTATTTCCTAGGTTTCTTGGTAGTGTTTGCAATTAGAGCGTTTGTGTAATTTCATGTTTTTTTTTACTACGAAACGTTGTTTGAACTCTCTCTCTCTCTCTCTCTCTCTCTCTCTCTCTCTCTCTCTCTCTCTCTCTCTCTCTCTCTCTCTCTCTCTCTCAGCAAAATCCCACCAGATATATCTTCGATGTCTGGTAGCTACACGTAATGTACCCAAGAATCTTCTAAAAAAAAAAATAAATGAATTATCCTATCCCTCTGAAACATTAGTCCCACCTTGATAACCAATAGCTAATGTTGACCGTATGCATGTACCTGGATACGATAGTGACAATGGCAAAAAATATCGTCACTATACCCGTGGTATGTGTCGAATTTCAAATTGTTATTTACCCGTGGTATGTTTCGAATTTCAAATTGTTATTTACCCGTGGCATGTGTCGAATTTCAAATTGTTATTTACCCGTGGTATGTGTCGAATTTCAAATTGTTATTTACCCGTGGCATGTGTCGAATTTCAAATTGTTATTTACCCGTGGTATGTGTCGAATTTCAAATTGTTATTTACCCGTGGTATGTGTCGAATTTCAAATTGTTATTTACCCGTGGTATGTGTCGAATTTCAAATTGTTATTTACCCGTGGTATTTGTCGAATTTCAAATTGTTATTTACCCGTGGTATGTATCGAATTTCAAATTGTTATTTACCCGTGGTATGTGTCGAATTTCAAATTTTTATTTACCCGTGGTATGTATCGAATTTCAAGTTATTTACCCATGGTATGTGTCGAGTTTCAAATTGTTATTTACCCGTGGTATGTCGAATTTCAAATTGTTATTTACCCGTGGTATGTGTCGAATTTCAAATTGTTATTTACCCGTGGTATGTGTCGAATTTCAAATTGTTATTTACCCGTGGTATGTATCGAATTTCAAGTTGTTATTTACCCATGGCATGTGTCGAATTTCAAATTATTTACCCGTGGTATGTGTCGAATTTCAAATTATTATTTACCCGTGGTATGTGTCGAATTTCAAATTGTTATTTACCCGTGGTATGTATCGAATTTCAAGTTGTTATTTACCCATGGCATGTGTCGAATTTCAAATTATTTACCCGTGGTATGTGTCGAATTTCAAATTGTTATTTACCCGTGGTATGTGTCGAATTTCAAATTGTTATTTACCCGTGATATGTGTCGAATTTCAAATTGTTATTTACCCGTGGTATGTATCGAATTTCAAATTGTTATTTACCCGTGGTATGTGTCGAATTTCAAATTTTTATTTACCCGTGGTTTGTATAGAATTTCAAGTTGTTATTTATCCATGGTATGTGTCGAATTTCAAATTGTTATTTACCCGTGGTATGTCGAATTTCAAATTGTTATTTACCCGTGTTATGTGTCGAATTTCAAATTGTTATTTACCCGTGGTATGTGTCGAACTTCAAGTGATTTACCAGTGGTATGTATCGAATTTCAAGTTGTTATTTACCCATGGTATGTGTCGAATTTCAAATTGTTACCCATCATATGTCGAATTTCAAATTGTTATTTACCCATGGCATGTGTCGAATTTCAAATTGTTATTTACCCGTGGTATGTGTCGAATTTCAAATTGTCATGTGCCCGTTGTATGTCTCGAATTTCAAATGACCGTTTGGTTGAAGTAAGCTGTGTATGAATGGCCCTATTATGGTTTATAAGTTTTCTCTACTCAATCTTTATTTCTTCACGATTAAAATATTTATTAGGTCCTTCTTGCATTATTTTGTTTGAGCATACTAGATGTTCGCTTTTAGCTGTGACGTCCGTGATTGAAAATTCCCGTTCTGATAGAATATACATCTTGCTTTATGTTGCTTGACGCCTCGTTGCACTGCTTGGCTTTCACCCATAGCGATAGATAGGTAGGCTAACCATATACGAGTATTTCTTATCTTCCGATGTTTTATTTCGCTCTCTGCTTCAGGTGTTGCATTTTAATGCAGGTGTGATAAGTCGTAATCATATCGGATCTAAAGTTTATATTACTCAGGGTCTTGAAAATTTAAGGTCTGTTTGAGTTTTCAGATTTTTCAAGATTCCAGTTCTGTGGTTAATTCACTGGAAGTCCAACCACTTGTGTCTATAAGCACACACGATTCTCTTGACTTTTGATTCCAGAATATGAATTCCTCTTATTGATACTTGCAAAAGGTCGCTAGGAAATTATGTTTTTCGCAAGTGCTAGGCAAAGAATATGTGATCAAGTTATTTAAATACCCTGTGTATTATTTTAAGCACTTGAAGTTGATGTGCAGTTTTTAGTGTTCTGTGAAAGAAAATTATTGTGCCAGCTTTGTCTGTCCGTCCGCACGTTTTCTGTCTGCCCTCAGATCTTAAAAACTATTGAGACTAGAGGGCTGCAAATTGATATATTAATCATCCACCCTCCAATCATCAAACATACCAAATTGCAGCCCTCTAGCCTCAGTAGTTTTTATTTTACTCGAGGTTAAAGTTAGCCATAATTGTGCTTCTGGAAACGCAACAACACAGGCCACCAGTGGGCTTGGCTGAAAGCTTCAAGGGTCGCGGCTCATACAGAAAACTCGATTGCGCCGAAGAAACATAGGCGGATTTTGTACTTGTTTAGATTTATTTTTAAACTAGACAAGTATCTTTCCCATCAGCATATTTCACTCAGGCTTCAATTTCACATCTTCAGAATGTGTCTTGAAGTATCTAAAGACAAAGAATGAAAACCGAAACAAGTAAGAGACCTCTTACAAACAAAAAATCTACCTCCTGAAGTACAGATACACAACATTATGTCCCAGAATATTCAGAGATTGAGGGGACACAAGATTCAACAGACACTGGGAAACGAATCTTCAAATATCGACTCACAGAGCTCAAGAGGTGTAAAAACAAAGCATAGGGACATATAAGAAGAAACCTGAGACAAGTAAAAACAGTTATGACACGGATGAACAACTTATTCAAGAAGCTATTGTCTGCAACAGACAAAACAAAAGGGTTCCACCCGACAGACTTGACAAGAGTCAAAAGGACGGCCTTCAGAAATAACCAGTGATGATGATAATGATAATAATGATGATGGTGGTGATGATAATGATGATGATGATGATCTCACGTTGAAGAGGAAGACCGCGACGAAAACCAACTGCGTCATCCACTACAATACTTTGCCCGGCTCGGTGGAGTACTTATCAAGCGTGCAGTCTTCCGAGAACAAACAAAAACTCCAAGGCTTTGTAACATGTCCTTCGGAACAGCAGCAGTTGAGCGTTGCCACTTTGGAGTGTACTCACTGATAATAAGTAGAAAATGCTCCGAAGTTTCTTGGGCGCAATCGAGTTTTATGTATAGCCGCTACAGCGGACTGTATAATCGAGGCCACCGAAACTCTCAGCCGGCCGTGGTGGCCTGTGCTGTTGCGTTTCCAGAAGCAATATCATGGCTAACTTTAACCTGAAATAAAATAAAAACTAATGAGGCTAGAGGCCTGCAATTTGGTATGTTTGATGCCTGGAAGGTGGATGATCAACAAACCAATTTGCAACTCTCTAGTGTCAGTAGTTTATATGATCCAAGGGCGGACAGAAAAAGTGCGGACGGACAGACAAAGCCGGCACAATAGTTTTCTTTTCAGAAAACTAAAGAGAGAGACATTGGAAGAAGGAAATTGTCAGTGGATAAACAAAAAAGCCTTCCTATTATTATCAGAAGACATGGAATGGTCCCTTTCGAAAAATACCTTTGGGTAATTTAAATTTTACTTCAAGAAATGTAAACGATCAAGATATAGCTGATTTTAATGACGGAGAATATTTTATCATTGGATGTACTTTAGTGTTTTAGAACAGTTTTAACAATATTGATAATTGCTTTTTTTTTTTCTTTTTCCAAAGTAAAACTTGTGGTTCCTAAAGTATAGTAGTTTTCATTCCCAAGTCATGTCACTCTTTAATACAGCCATTTCTGTAGCTTTGCGTTATGCCACGCTTTCAGTGCAAGATTTTCATCATTCCTCCATCATGTCACTCCTGTAAACATCCCGAAGGGGGTGGTTTAGTGCAGCGTGCCTTCGGCCCCTAGCTGCAACTCCTTTGGTTCATTTTACTCTACCTCCTTTCATATTCTCTCTCTTCCTTCTTACTTTCCACCCTCTCTTAACAATTGATTCATAGTGCAGCTGCTTTGAGGTTTCCTCCTGTTACACCTTTCAAACCTTTTACTGTCAATTTCCGTTTCAGCGCTGAATGACCTCATAGGTCCCAGTGCTTGGCCTTTGCCCTAAATTCTGTATTCAGTTCAATTCACTCCTGTAAACAGAGCCCATTGGAAAAATAACATTCATTCCTCAACAGGGTAATATTTGTTTCATGGTGAACATCTGTTCTTCATTCCTTAGTAAATTTGCTCATAAGTTATTGGGGAAAATAATTTCTCCCGCAAACAAATCCTGGAATATGAGAATGACAACTAGAGTGAGGTTATTGTATTCCTCTCTTATTTATATAATTCTAGAAGACTTTACAACATTAACCAACGAGTTTTGTCATTGGGAGAGGTCTAAAATGATAAAAAAAACGCTTTTTTTGTTACCTTTATTAAAGCTTAACTTAGGTTGTATATAAACGCTTTAATGCGTGGATTATTTAAATGTAATACTGTTATCATAGAAAGAAATGTCTAAAAAGTCATTGTTGAATTAAAACGTTCACATTATCTAGAGTCATTGTTGATTAAGACGTACATAATATTTAAAGTCATTGTTGATAAAACGTACATGGGGTCTAGAGTCATTGTTGATTAAAACGTACATAGTATCTAAAGTCATTGTTGATTAAAAAAAGTACACATTATCTAAAGTCATTGTTGATTAAAACGTACACAGTATCTAAAGTCATTGTTGATTAGGAAAGGTACACATTATCTAGAGTTGATTAAAACGTACATAGCATCTAAAGTCATTGTTGATAAAAAAAGTACACATTATCTAGAGTCATTGGTGATTAAAACGTACAGCGTACCTGAGGTCATTGTTGAATAAAGCGTATATAGTATCTAAAGTCACTTTTGATGAAAACATATACAGTATTTAAAGTCATTGTTGCTCAGAACGCACACATTATCTAAACTCATTATTGGTTAAAACATACACAAATGCCTAGAATTATGATTAATTAAAACGCAAATTGTCAGTTTCTAAGATAATATCAGCCTCAAACATTTTTGCGTGGCAAAACATAGAGACAACAGACCATGTAAAGAAGATACGAATCTTCAGTGTAAGTGAAGGTTAAGGAAAAGAACAGCAACATCAAAATTCACTCTGCCATAATGGCTTTGTTGCATTGGATGGAATGGAATATAGAAGTTAGGCCAAAGGCAAAGCACTGGGACCTATGAGGCCATTCAGTGCTGAAAGGGAAACTGACAGTAAGAAGGTTTGAAAGTTGTAACAGGAGGCAAACCTCAAAGCAGTTGCACTATGAAGCAATTGTTAGGAGAAGGTGCAAAGTAAGATGGAAGAGAGAGAATATGAATGGAAGTCAGTAAAAGGATTGAAAGGGGGTTGCAGCTAGGGGCCGAAGGGATGCTGCAAACAACCTTAAGTAATGCCTACAGTGCACCGTGAGAGGTGCACTGATGGCACTACCCCCCTACAGGGTGCTGCATTTGATGCACTTCATCGCAACTTGAAAATCAGAAGTGGAGAATAGACGTTGTTTGCGTTACTTGTCTTCCAAATCAAAACGAAAAAGATGGTCTGCCATATTTAAGGAGAAAATTTTCAAGAGAGGAATTTAGATAATGACTAACAGTAGGAAACTGTCCATAGTTGATAGGACTGAACTTGCAAAGGAATTTTAATTTGTGATTCATGTTGCATGTGCTGCTCTGTACATATTTTTTTGACGTATTCATTCATGCCTTGAGCAGTTTGCCTTTGTCCTGAGATGTGTACGTTTCTTTATTTTATGACTCAGCGACGGGAGTTTTTGAAAGTTCAATAACATTTGCTCTTTCCAATCTGTTCATACTTATTTCCCTTAATTTCTATATTAATATTGTCCTAATATAATAAAGATATCATCGATAAACGTAGACATATTACTATGAATGTTCTCAAGTGAATGTTTTCTGTCCCTCGAGGGGATATAAATGTCACAAGTTTAGTTACATGCTTATTGAGAAGAATAGTATTTAAATACCCAAACTGAAAGAAATCTTAAATCTTATCTAAACCATGCAATTTGTGTTCGCTTACTCTCATTCGCACAGCATAGATTAATGCTCTTTTATTTTCTTATTTTTCTGGTTAACCTGCTGTGTTTAATAAACTCATGTCTTACGTCTATTTTCAACTAACAGAACAAGTTGCAATGATTAAATATATGTTACCACTTTTAATTTTTTGTTAAATACACTTACACCATAATGTTTTGCTTATTTCGATGGAATCTTGAAAGAACACCAACTTTTGTATCAGTTATTATTATAAATGGTAAGATTTAGTCCTTTGTTCTGTAAAGAACGCTCCCTCCTCCTCATGCCGTTAGCACCACTGAAATATTAACATTGAATCAAATAGATTGCAGCTAATGACAGTAATTGCAGATTAGTGTTCGTTCCTATCAATGTGGTCATTAGAGATGGTGGCTTTGAGTCCCTCTTCGTGTGGAATTTTTATTAATTTATTCATTCCCTTCCCTCCCTCTGTCATTCTCCCCTTATTCTCTATCCATTTCCACATCCTCTGAAACCCCCTCTGTCATTCCCCCTTATTCTCTATCCATTTCCACATCCTCTATGGCCCCCTCTGTCATTCCCCCTTATTCTCTATCCATTTCCACATCCTCTATGACTCCCTCTGTCATTCCCCCTTATTCTCTATCCATTTCCACATCCTCTATGACCCCCTCTGTCATTCCCCCTTATTCTCTATCCATTTCCACATCCTCTATGACTCCCTCTGTCATTCCCCCTTATTCTCTATCCATTTCCACATCCTCTATGACCCCCCTGTCATTCCCCTTATTCTCTATCCATTTCCACATCCTCTATGACCCCTCTGTCATTCCCCCTTATTCTCTATCCATTTCCACATCCTCTGTGACTCCCTCGTCATTCCCCTATTATTCCCTTTCCATTTCCACATCCTCTATGACTCCCTCTGTCATTCCCCCTTATTCTCTATCCATTTCCACATCCTCTATGACCCCCTCTGTCATTCCCCCTTATTCTCTATCGATTTCCACATCCTCTATGACCCCCTCTGTCATTCCCCTCTTATTCCCTATCCATATCCACATCCTCTATGACTCCCTCTGTTATTCCCTCTTATTCTCTATCCACTTCCACATCCTCTATGACCCCCCTCTGTCATTCCCCCTTATTCTCTATCCATTTCCACTCCTCTATGACTCCCTCTGTCATTCCCCTTTATTCTCTATCCATTTCCACTCCTCTATGACTCCCTCTGTCATTCCCCCTTATTCTCTATCCATTTCCACATCCTCTATGACCCCCTCTGTCATTCCCCTCTTATTCCCTATCCATATCCACATCCTCTATGACTCCCTCTGTTATTCCCCCTCATTCTCTATCCACTTCCACATCCTCTATGACCCCCTCTGTCATTCCCCCTTATTCTCTATCCATTTCCACTCCTCTATGACCCCCTCTGTCATTCCCCCTTATTCTCTATCCATTTCCACTCCTCTATGACTCCCTCTGCCATTCCCCCTCATTCTCTATCTATTTCCACATCCTTTATGACCCCCTCTGTCATTCCCCTTTCATTCCCTATCCATATCCACAGGCTCTATGGCTCCCTCTGTCATTCCCCACATATTCTCTATCCATTTCCACATCCTCTGTAACACCTGATAGTCCCTGCTTATTCCCTATCCGTTTCAACATCTCTATGACTCCCTCTATCAGTTCTTGCGTATTCCCTATCCATTTCCTAATCCTCTATGATCCCTGTTGGTCCCCTCCCCCTATTTCCTATCCATTTCCACGTCCTTTAGGACTCCCTTTGTCATCCCCCTAATCTCTATCCATTTCCACATCCTCTATGACTCCTTCTGTCAATCCCTCTTATTCTCTGTTCATTTCCACATCCCCTATGACTCCCTGTGCCATTTCTCCTTATTTTCTATTAATTTCCAAGTCCTCTGTGACTCCCTCTGTCATTACCCGCTTATTCTCATTCCATTTCCACATCCTCTATGACAGTGATCTCCTCGGCTCCTCTCTGGATGTGTACGTAGGTGCTCGTTGGCCTGACGAAAAGCCAACCTTGGCGCCAGTACACCAGGAGGGCCACGGTGGCCAGACTGACTCCTATTCCGGCAATGAGGATTCCTATGATAATCCCCAGGGACCTGTCGGTGTTAAAAATTCTTCGTTAGAAGGTTTTTTTACTTTCTTTGTTAGCGGCGAAAGAAAATTCTTCTTTAGAATTTATTTTGAAAGCTTTGTTAGCAAAGAAAATGGAAGTTCGAATGTACAGTACATAACATAATTCGAAATGAAGAGGAAAAAGTGATTGATATTTGCAGAGTAAGAAAGTGTTTACGTATGAAAATACCAGAGGAAAGAGAGAGGAAGCTAATTTCTAAATTATACTTCTTTCAACAGTGATTTTAGAGGCCGTTAGATTATGAATACCACAATGAATCACTTTACACTTATTCTGGAGGAAACTACGTGCTGAAATATTAAATCACTTCTGTATCTGAGTAAATAGATAATGTATAGATAATGTACAAACTGCCCTTATGTTCCATTCTTACTTACTGGTTTGACGTGACCTCGACCTCATGTTCGGAACAGGTCATTTGTTCTGCTGGAACATCAGTCAGCTTTTTCCCTCTTAGAATTATAGGCGATGAACACCTGGAAAAAAAGCGTGGATTTAATCAGTAATATGGACAGTGTTAATGATAATTGTAGTATTTCTGCTGATTATATCCTCTCTCTCTCTCTCTCTCTCTCTCTCTCTCTCTCTCTCTCTATAGAAATGTGCTGTCAGTTTAGTGAAAGGAGAGGAGAATACCAGGTCAGCTAAATTGAAACTCTCTCTCTCTCTCTCTCAAGAAATATACTGCCATTCATTGAAAGAAGAAATTAGAAAAATAACAGGTAACAGGTTAAAATCTCTCTCTCTCTCTCTCTCTCTCTCTCTCAAGAAATATACAGTTCAGTGAAAGAGGAAATGAGGAAAATAACAGGTAACAGGTTAAAATCTCTCTCTCTCTCTCTCTCTCTCTCTCTCTCTCTCTCTCTCTCTCTCTCTCTCTCTCTCTCTCTCTCTCTCTCCCCAAAAGATATACTGTCAGTTCAGTGAAAGGAAATTAGGAAAATAGCAGGTAACAGGTTACAACCTCTCTCTCTCTCTCTCTCTCTCTCTCTCTCTCTCTCTCTCTCTCTCTCTCTCTCTCTTTCCACAGAAATATACTTACACCATCTTGGATCCAGTCAACTCAAGCAAGGAGGAATTCTTGATCCACTTCATGCTACAATCGCAGGTCCATTTATTGTAGCGCAGATTAACGTAGCGGATTTTGCTCCAATCTAGCAGCCTCTCGGGCAGAGTGGTTAAGACGGAGAAGGAAAAAGTGAAGTCCTGAACGACTATGGGCTTCTTTGTGCCGTTTTTGTTCCCGTAGAAGGCCTGGAGATTAAGATGGAGATCTTCTTTTGTGTTTTTAAGTCTCTCTCTCTCTCTCTCTCTCTCTCTCTCTCTCTCTCTCTCTCTCTCTCTCTCTCTCTCTCTGTTGGTTTTCATTGTGGTGGATGTGACTCAAGTGGTAACGGTCAAAATTGTAACGAAGTATTATCGGTACTTTAAAAAAAAGTACTCTTTTACTGGAATTTCACGAAATCATGAAATCATTTATTATATATATATATATATATATATATATATATATATATATATATATATATATATATATATATATATATACATATATATATAAATTTCTGACTCACATCAGGATCGAACCCAGGTCTTTCAATTGAAAGGCAAGGGCGCTGCCCACTAGGCCATACAAGTCATAAAAGAAGTTGGAACCTAAGGGCAATTGAAAGACCTGGGTTCGATCCTGATATGAGTCAGAAATTTATTTCTGTTCCACACGTGATTGTGTTGATTATATATATATTATATATATATATATATATATATATATATATATATATATATATATATATATATATATATATATATATATATATATGTATATATGTGTGTGTGTGTGTGTGTGTGTGTGTGTGTGTATGAGAGTGGTTTTAAACTAACAAAGATATCACCTGAAGAAAAAGACCCTCCTCTCGCGTCACTGCGACAGAGAAACCAACCTATAACGAATCCCTTACCATTTCGTCGACGTAGGAGATCTTGGGCATGTACCTGAGGGTGCAGGTCTCCAGGTGAATGAGGTCCCCGAAGGCGAAGGCGTCTATGGTCTCCAGCTTAAGCATTTGGTCCAGGCGAAGAGTCTTCAGGTTACTGAGACCGTAGAAGGAGTAGGCTCCCAGGTCCTGGGGAGAGGGAGGATTATTATGATAGTGACCCCCGTAGGAGGGTAGTGCCGTCAGCGAACCTCACGCGGTGCACTGTAGGCATTACTTAAGGTTCTTTACAGCATCCCTTCGGCCACTAGCTGCAACCCCTTTCATTCCTTTTGCTTTACCTCCATTCATATTCTCTTTCTTCCATCTTACTTTCCACAATCCCTTAACAAGAAGTTTTCCTCCTGTTACACCTTTCAAATTCCTTACTGTCAATTGCCGTTTCAGCGTTGAATGACCTCATAGGTCCCAGTGCTTGGCCTTTGGCCTAAATTCTATATTATATTCAGTTATGATACTGACATCGATGGTAGTATGGTGATGATGATAGTGGAGATGGTATTGTTTGTGAAGGGTTAAGGAGATGTCAAAATGGTGATCGACTTATAGTCAGAATGGTCATGTCATATGAAGGATAGCCACCTCATGGCCATGTCATATGAAGGATAGCCACCTCATGGTCATGTTATGTGAAGGACATCCACCTCATGGTCATGTCATGTGAAGGAGAGCCACCTCATGGTCATGTCATATGAAAGATATCCACATCATGGTCATGTCATGTGAAGGATAGCCACCTCATGGTCATGTCATATGAAGGATATCCACCTCATGGTCATGTCATGTGAAGGATAGCCACCTCATGGTCATGTCATATGAAGGATATCCACCTCATGATCATGTCATATGAAGGATATCCACCTCATGGTCATGTCATATGAAGGATAGCCACCTCATGGTCATGTCATGTGAAGGATAGCCACCTCATGGTCATGTCATATGAAGGATATCCACCTCATGGTCATGTCATGTGAAGGATATCCACCTCATGGTCATGTCATGTGAAGGATAGCCACCTCATGGTCATGTCATGTGAAGGTCATGGTCATGTCATGTGAAGGATATCCACCTCATGGTCATGTCATGTGAAGGATAGCCACCTCATGGTCATGTCAAATGAAGGATATCCACCTCATGGTCATGTCATGTGAAGGATAGCCACCTCAAACGATGATACAATGCATTACTACTACCCTAAAACAATTCACCTTGTATTTGAATAATATATTTATATCTATATTTTTATCTATTTATTTACTGATTTATTAATTTATATTTTTGTATATTATAATAACTAGCCTCTTGCGTCTGTATTTCTTATTATCTTCTGTAACTTCTCTAAAAATAAACACTATTTTCTTTGGAAGCTGCGTGAATTTCAAGTTAATGGCACCTGTAGGCTTGCTCTATATGAGTAGGGTTCATATACCGAATAATAATAATAATAATAATAATAATAATAATAATAATAATAATAGGTTCTATTGAATATTATTGCTGCTTCAGCTGCATTTATTTTGTAGAAGACTTTTTCTATTTTCCTTATTGCGGACTTCTCTTCAGTGGAGGTGCGTGCGAACAGCTCGCCTATATTTGTCATTTCATGGGGGAAAAGTCAAAATCTGGATTCTGCTTCTTTATATATTCTATACAGTTGGTTCTATACAATTGTTGCCGCGACGCGTTTCGACAGACTCTTCTGTCATTCTCCAGCGGGAGCTAGTAGAGGACTGGCAGATTGCATAGGTCCTTCTGAATTTATACACGGGCTTCAGCGGGGGTCATGGATGGCGAATTCTGATTGGTTGCAGTCAGCGAACTTCAAGCCAAATTTCTGCGGCGAAGCTCGATCCTGACAGATCTTCGCAACCTGGGAATGTCATTCATTCCAGCGTTCCCATTGGCCTGCCGTTGCGTGATGTCATGCCGGCTGACATCATCGGTAGTTTGGCTGCTATTGGGCTGCGGATGAATGATGTCATTATCTACTCTTTCTGTCGTAGTCGGGGGATTGTCTCGAAGGGCGCCTCGCTCATCAGGGGCATCTCCATTCTCAGGGTTGTCGTTTTCAGGTATTCGTTGGATTTGGCGGGTGTTCTCTATTATTCTTCTTAAATTCGTGGGTAGGAGCGATGCCTCCTGCGTCGTATTCATTGTTGGTTTTCTCTCGGCAATGAGGAGCGCCTCTAGCAGGCGCAGACGTCGAGGGTCGGCGGCTCTCCCGATTATACTTATATTTTGTATAATACTGTCGCGGGAGATGGAAATATTGTGAGTAGCAAGGGCGTGGTTCATGATGGCACCCTCCTGGGCGTGGCAGGAGATCCTTTTAGACAGACGCATCGTGGTCATCCCGGCGCTTATATTGGAATAACCACGATTTCCATCTCCCGCGACAGTATTATACAAAATATAAGTATAATCGGGAGAGCCGCCGACCCTCGACGTCTGCGCCTGCTAGAGGCGCTCCTCATTGCCGAGAGAAAACCAACAATGAATACGACGCAGGAGGCATCGCTCCTACCCACGAATTTAAGAAGAATAATGCAGAACACCCGCCAAATCCAACAAATACCTGAAAACGACAACCCTGAGAATGGAGATGCCCCTGATGAGCGAGGCGCCCTTCGAGACAATCCCCGACTACGACAGAAAGAGTAGATAATGACATCATTCATCCGCAGCCCAATAGCAGCCAAACTACCGATGATGTCAGCCGGCATGACATCACGCAACGGCAGGCCAATGGGAACGCTGGAATGAATGACATTCCCAGGTTGCGAAGATCTGTCAGGATCGAGCTTCGCCGCAGAAATTTGGCTTGAAGTTCGCTGACTGCAACCAATCAGAATTCGCCATCCATGACCGCCCCGCTGAAGCCCGTGTATAAATTCAGATGGACCTATGCAATCTGCCAGTCCTCTACTAGCTCCCGCTGGAGAATGACAGAAGAGTCTGTCGAAACGCGTCGCGGCAACAATTGTATAGAACCAACTGTATAGAATATATAAAGCAGAATCCAGATTTTGACTTTTCCCCCATGAAATGACAAATATAGGCGAGCTGTTAGCACGCACCTCCACTGAAGAGAAGTCCGCAATAAGGAAAATAGAAAAAGTCTTCTACATAATAAATGCAGCTGAAGCAGCAATAATATTCAATAGAACCTGTTTAAAAGAGGGTCTGCTGCCAAATTATAATAATAATAATATTTAATGTATTATTATTATTTGTGTACATGTATGTGTGTATATTGAAGAATAAGAACTGTTTTGCCTTTCTACCTAGATGTAATGGTTCTGGTTGTAAAATCATAAACTGTACTCCAATTTTTTAATAAGGTAAGCCTTCAAAGTATCCTTCAACATATAAGCACAAGAAAAACGTGTAGAAGATATTTGCGGCCCCTTTTTAGTGCAAAGGTTACACCCGTCCTTGTCTTGACTGCAAAGGTTACACCGGCCCTTATCTACACACTGTCTCCTGTGTTACTCCTTTTTACAGTGTAGACTGCAATTTATTATTCGTCCTCTGTAATCAACACTGAATTCTGCCGTGATATTCAAAGATGGAAATATCGACTCAAAGCATCTTGGAATGACCGCATGAAATGTGGAAATCCAATGATGAAGGTCATTGTAAATTTCAGAGATTTTTTTACGATTAAAACTGGTGACTTGTATTTCTTAAATGTGGTGTTCTAACCTTCAGACTCATATACTTAATCCCGTAGAGGGTTAGTGCCGTCAGTGCACCTCTTGCGGTGCACTGTAGGCATTACTTAAGGTTGTTGTTTGCAGCTTCCCATCGGCCCCTAGCTGCAACCTTTTTCATTCCTTTTACTAGTACCCCCGTTCATATTCGCTTTCTTCCATCTTACTCTCCACCCTCTCCTAATAGTTGATTCATAGTGCAACTGCTTTGAGGTTTTCCTCCTGTTACAACTTTCAAACCTTTTTACTGTCAGTTTCTGTTTCACCGCTGAATGACCTCATTGGTCCCAGAATTTTGCCTATATCCTAAATTCTATAGTCTATTCTGTTCTCATTTAATTAAGGCAATGTCATATTAACAGTAACAGATCGAAATGTATAGTATACAGTAGTCTCACGTAGGTAAATTTCCTGTAGAATCTTGTAGTTGACAAGACTAAAATCTACGGGGTTAGTATGAGCATTTCAATACCTTTTTCATGTCGAATTGAATTTAATTAAATACAGAATTTAGGCCAAAGGCCAAGCACTGGAACCTATGAGGTCATTCAGCGCTGAAACGGAAATTGACAGTAAAAGGTTTGAAAGGTGTAGCAGGAGGAAAACCTCAAAGCAGTTGTTAGGAGAGGGTGGAAGGTAAGATGGAAGAAAGAGAATACGAAAGGAGGTGCAGTAAAAGGAACGAGAGGGGTTGCAGCTAGGGGCCGAAGGGACGCTTGCAAAGAACCTTGACCTTAATTATACGCTGTACAGAAAACTTGACTGCGCCGAAGAAACTTCGGCGCATTTTCTACCTGTTTTAAACTTTTCTTCCTTTCGTAAAGTTATTAAAATTAATTTCTGTTAATGCAAGGTCGGTTTGATACTGAAAAAACTTAGTCATGGTGTTTTGTTTTTCGCATTTATCTATAGTTATTTATCGACAGTTTTACATAATAGAGTTAATTCGATTTTGTTGTGCTGTTATTTGAGATTTGGACAAACTATCAGTTCATCATCATCATCATCATTTTAACCCACCTGGGTTGTTTATTGCCATATACTGTAATGTATAAGTATGTACATATGCATGTATGTATGTATCCGTGTATAAATTGCTTGAAAAGTTACTGCAACTCCATTACTTACCTTAATTGGGTTTCCTGAGAAGTCCAGGTCTTCGAGCGAATCCTTTATGTGGTGCAAAGCCTTGGCAGGAATCTCGGTCATTTCGTTGAAGGCCAATGAGACTTTGCTCAGTTTTCTGGAAAAAAACAGTTACTCAAGTTTCCCTTGCTTGGCTCTCTCTCTCTCTCTCTCTCTCTCTCTCTCTCTCTCTCTCTCTCTCTCTCTCTCTCTCACACACACATTTCGCGAACTGCCTGAAATTTCAGGCACATAGCGAAATACACTTGGGGACATTTGATCCCCCCAGGGGCTAGTACTAAACACGGCGAGACAGTGAGGGACCTACTCTGTTTCGCCGTTTTAGTACTAGCCCCTGGGAGATCAAATGTCCTTAAGTGCATTTCGCTATCTGTCTGAAATTTCAGGTAGTTCGTGAAATGTCTGGTTTCGTTATCTGCCTGTAACTTATATACATCCTATTGTATGTTCATGCACCCGTCATTGTGTTGTAAGGCTATTTTACAAATACGACATGAATCTAATAATAAAACGCACAAACTTCATACGTTAAGTTTCGCGGAAAAAAGTACGGATGCAGAGTCTTTATGCCCAGCGAGCTCAAATGGAGCGTTTGGAGAGCTGCATTTTGATTCAGAGAAATTTCGTCGACGTGAGTCAGTTGATTGAAATTCAGTATCAGTTCTTGGAGGTTAGGAAGCAGCGCGAAGACGTCCTTTGGCAACGTTGTCAGTTCGTTGTAGCTTAGGTCTAGCGTGGTCAGGTTCGCTAGTCCTGCGAAAGCCTGTGGGATTGAGTTTGTATGGTCAAGTGTCTGTTGTTAGGTGAAGGTGGAGCTAATATCATGTTAGCGTTGTTTAATTAAGCATTATTTATACTTTTACACCTATGAATGTATGAGCAATAATATTAATAAAACCATATCTCTTATTTTTAATCTAACTTTGATGTGATTTCATGGTCAATCGACTATTTCAGAAAGATGGAACCCATCTTTGAAAACCTCACCAAACGCACCTTTTCGTGAATATCAGTTAGTTTGTTGTTCTTGAAGGAGAGGTACTGAAGGTATGGCAGATATCGGAAGGCCCACTCTGGCAAGATTCTCACGTCGTTGTCAGAGAAGTCGATACTTATTAACTTCTCGTTGTTGGAGAAAGAGCTGGTGGCGATGTTCTCAATCCTGTTTCTGGTGAAGTCGACGCGTGTGACTTCCTCGGGGAATAAGGTGTTGTCTGTTGGATAAACGGTGAAGTTCTGCCTAAGCAAGGAAGGATTCGTTTCATGGTGGTTTGTTCCCTAAAGGCGACTAGACATTAAGAATATTTTCCCAAGAAATAAAGTTCATACTACGTGGTTTACGGAAGGAATAGGCTTCCTGAAAATTGGTGGAATCTGTAGGCCTATGTTGGTAGAACAGGCGTTATTAAAAGTAACTGCAAACATGTGGATGGAGGGTATTTTTTTTCATGTAAATATTCCTGTATGTGTGTGTGTGTGCATAAAAGACAATTGTCTACGGTACATAAGACACATGGGGAGTTAAAATGAGTTTTTACATGAAGCATAGAATATTCTGTGTAAACATTAGCTATATTTTCTAATAACGACATGGTTCTCTGATTGACAGGAAAGTTTTCTACACTTTTTTAAGTAAATAGTAATAATTTCTCCTAATGCAAGAAACATGGGCAGATGTTTCAAACTTGTCTTTGTGGACAGGTCGTGAGACAATTGCTGTGGGCATTATGAATCTCTTCTTGTGCTGGGAAGGATATGGAGCTATATTGCTCATAGGAGAGGATAACAATAGGATGAGAGGAGAGGATAACAATAGGATGAGAGGAGAGGATAACAATAGGATGAGAGATTCCTACAGGAAATAGGAACTCGTTTGATAGATTTTGCGTTGTAGATGCAGAGCATAGCATTCACACTATAGGTAATATATCCTTATTTAGTGGTATATGAAAAAAGTTTTGCCTTACAATGCTTTAGATTATTGATTTATTTACAAAGAAAATAAATATACTACTGTGCTTACATCAAGCTTTCCCCCGGGGGGGCTATTACCGTCAATGCAAATCACGTGTTGCACTGTAGCCATTGCTGAAGATTGCACCGTCACTTCGGCCCCCAATTGCATCCATTTTTTAGGCTTTTACTTTACCTCCATTCCGCTTCCTTTCTTCAGTCTTGCTGTTCAACTACTCCAACGCCCTCTTTCACTGTTTAAAACACTGAATGGCTGAAAGTTTCCCAGTGTGTGTGGCTTTACAGCCGAATTTTCATGAATTAAAATGACTTCCATCAAGCTGAACCAGAAACTAGAGGGTGAAAAAAAGATTGAATATTTTCCCTTACCTGGAAGTGAAGTTATATTTCTGTCCCTGCAGTCGAGTGCTTCATTGCGTGCTTGCAGAATGTCACTTGGACACCGACATAGGGCGTCGCAAATGTCAGTGTAGGTGATTCCAAACAGGAAACCCGACGTTACTGGAAGCAGTAACGGCAAGAAAGCCAGTGCTGTTACTCGTTTCATTTCGGATTCTTGGAGGTTGAAGTTGTCGATTCAACGGACCTGAAAGACGAAATATGATTCTTGTGTGCTTGTGAAGTGTTTTATAGGGTAAGGAAATAGTTTTTTTTATTGTTTTTGACGAACCAAAAAGTTTTATTAATGTTGCTTCAAATATTTACTTGACAGGAACTGTAAACTGTATCGTTGATCACTGCGCACTTGTTCTGTAATAGCGTGGTTGTGTACAAACTGGGATGGCTGACGGTTGACACATTGTACTGCTTCACTAATAAAGTATTGTGGAACGTTGTGCCCTTACTGTCTAATCATCCAGAGATTAAAACATTTAGGGTCCTGATGTTAACGCCAGGACAATGCCTGTAAGTCTTTTTTGGAGTTTTTTTCCAAAAAGAATTGTAAGTTTTAGGGACCTATAAGATTTCACGTGGGTTAGTAATTCACAATTAACCTATTGCTGTAGCTCTTGGCATGGGGAATAGGTTAACAGTGACAAGATCATCTTTATCCTTGCAATTACGGATATAATAGGTTAGTTTTATTTTATTGGCCGGTAACTGTAAAGGAGACAACCCCACCAATATTTTATTAGTACAGTATAATAATATTTTGGCCAAACAACGCAGGAAAGGGTGTATATACTTCAGCACAAGGGAGATAAGTTGAGGAATTTGCCGAGGTAATGAGAAATTTGCCGTCTTTTTGTCTATATTTTTACTTTAATCCCCGAGGGGCCTGGTACTAAACACACGGTCCCACGGTGCTTCCGCCATGTTTAGTACAGTACCAGCCCTGCGGTTATGAACTTAGGAACATAAGCATAACACGGGAAATTTCTCATTATCTCTGTAATTCCTCGGAATATCTCGCCAGTACTGCATTATATATACCATTTTCAATATTGCTTATCCAAAAAATTATATTAATAAGATATCTTTGTGCGACCGCCTCCTTTACCTTGCTGGCCATTAGGCAGTCAGTCTAGCCTAGGTTTGGTAGGCTATAGCTATGGTTGTTACAAGGTTACTTCCCCTTATGTTGTGTTTTGATTCCCAAGCTGTGCGATTTTCTGCTGTACCAGGGATTATAATTTATATAACATATTGCACTATCTAGATTTTGGCATCTGATTGTTTAAGCATGTTATTATATTTTTGTTTGATTTGTATAATATTGTGTTGATTACTTTTAGTTTCTTGGTTATGCGACTGATAACTGCTGTGACTAGCTGATTACTGAGGTACTACCCGTGGCCTATGGTTTTAATGAACTATTTAATGTTGAGTTTATTGTATTATGCCAACTTACAGATTAAAATTGATCCTTTTAAACTCTATGCAGTGTTAGGGAATTTTGTGCACCAGATTTACCTGATACTAAATTGTATAATGGTTTACAAGCTTTGATCTTATTTACAAGCCTGGTAAAGAAAATGTAATGACAGAATCCCTTAGTAGATACCTGTTAATGGTGACCAAAATGTAGGAACTCCAGTTGAGTACAGTAGTGGAAGTTTTAGTTAGATTTTAATATTTGCTTTGTGGTTATGAAGAAGTATACAATTAAGGATGAACTCCTGAGCCTACTCATTCATAACATTAAATGTGGTTGGCATTAGAGAGATGAATATAGTGCCGTCGAGTCTGACCTGAGCTTATATGATGATGTATTAATTTATAGAAACAATTGTCATACGTGCTGTTCCAAGATTTGAGGTGTTGGATCACTTGTACATTGTCATCATGGCATAAATGCAATGGAGGCTGAAGCAAGGAACTGGGTTTGGTGACCTAAGATTAATAAAGATCATAAATAAGTTGCAAAGAATTGTCATATTTGTTTAGTTGGTTTCCAACTTTACCAAGCCCCAATTCTTTCCTGGTCCTCACCTGGTAAGGTGAGATTCAGCATAGTCTATATGAAGTCTAGACCTCATATAGACTGTGCTATATATATATATATATATATATATATATATATATATATATATATATATATATATATATATATATATATATATATATATATATATATATATATATATATATATATATATATAATTTGTGATATAATTTGTGTAACCATTTTGTAAGTGTTTATAATGTGTCTGTGAAAATTTTTGAATTTTTGCTCCAAGGTTCGTCATTTGTTGTGAAGACATGATTTTAAAATGCCTTTTCTTACAGGTAAGTTGTGTAATATGTAAACTTATGATTTTGTGGGATATTTTTTCCCTTTTGTTTAATGTTTGAATTTGTATTTTGAAATGCTTATCAGATCGCCACATCCTGTCTGCCGAGAGAGAGAATAAAGGCTAGTTCCCATGTTTACCCAGGTGGTTAAGGAAAAAGCATTCACTTATGTTATCGTGATGAGCTGTCACCCAGTCGGCGAGCCTCCTGTTAAATCTTTAGTACTGTTATACTTATTCCGTCATTATTAACTCTGCCTATGCCTGTTCTGTTCATAATCTGAGAAAGAGAGAAAGAGGAACAGCAGATAAGTGGTGTTATTTTGTATCTAAAGTTTACCCAGCTGCATCAAGCTGACAAAAGGTTTGCTCAACTCTGGCCAGGATATGTCCATCATGTAAAGATATGGATGGTATTGCCTCGAAGCTCAGCCGTGTGTACGTGTATACTTGGTATACGTGTGTGTATGTGTATTTATACATTTGTATTGTGTGAACACCGTGTGTGTATTCTCGGCCTACGAGACTTAAAAGCCAGTGTCTTCTAAAAGACATCAGTAGTTGGCTAGAAAGGGTCCTCAGAGGCAGATCCCTCTCTCTCGATATATATAATGGGAATAACAGAAAAATATCTGTTGTAAAGCTCTGTTAAACTCATGCCAGGAGTGTGTTAATTTTGTAGAGGGTGATCAAGAATATTATTTTGTGCAAGTGGTGAGGAGGAGATATATATTGGTGTAATATTTACAAAAGGTAGTGTGTTGACTGTTGAGTTTTGTTAAGTGATATTCTTGGTAAAAGAGAATTGTTGTGTTTGAATAAGTCTTAGAAAGATGTGAGTCTAACTTTTCTTTTTATAGGGTTAACATGAAAGATTGATATTATTGGTGGTTGTTGTATTTCCATTTTTTGCATATCACATTCTTATATGTCTGTGCTGTTACATTATTGTGATTTTATTGTTACTGTGTTTTACTGGTGATTTCTTAACATTTTGTTAGTGCCTACCTGTTATAGAGATTTTTGGAGAATGCTATGTGGATTTCAATCAGTAATATTTTGGTGACTGTTTGTAATTGTTAAATCAGGTAAATGCTTGGCACTTAAGTGATAGTTAATAGTTTGATTCTTACCTAACCAGATTGTTTTCTTGATAAATTAAAGTTTTGTGAATTAAACTTGATTAAGAGATACTTAAATCTTACACTGTTGTCAATTAATGGTAAATCTTTTGAGATTGTGAACTTTACATATAACTTTTGAACTTAGAAATAAACCTGTTTGTTTAAAGTTTTTAAAACGTAGCATTTCATTTTGATCACCAGTAATTAGAGTCATTAATGAGTGTGTACAAGGTAAGTGATGTATCTGTTTGTTCACCTGAGACTTATCTAGGTAAAATAGAACCAGAGAGACAGCTACAGTGCTGGTTGAAGTGAAACCCATATTCCACTAATCTGGATATAACTTAATAATTGTTACCTCATCCATAACTTGATAAAGTTACTCGTACATTGATTTTCTCCAGTGATAAGTAAGTTTATGGGATCATTGTACCTTTAGAAATTCAGTCGACTCTTTGTTATGAGGTTTCAAGTATCTGGTCGATATGAGGTAACTTTTGGTATTATCATTTGCACAACAGATTTGTTATCCTATTTGTGTAATAACCAGGTGCTTGATCACTTCGTAACAAAAGAATTTGGTGGCCAGACCCGGGAAATTAAATCAAAAGATTTGGTGTCCATCGTCCAGGAAATTAATTCAAATGATTTGTTGACCAGACCAGGGAAATTAAATTAATTGGTGCCCATTGTCTAAGGAGAACTAAACAGAATATCACTCTGGTTTATGATTTGTACTGGTGGTGTTAGGAATATATTTTTGGTAGGAGAATAACCATATAAAAGTGAATTGTAAACCTTCTTGTTGAGTAAACTAGAATAATGGCACGATTTGAAGTTCAGGAATTCATGGCAGCTCCAACCATCAGAAAGTTATCTAAATCTCACCTGACTAAGGAACAGTGGATTCGCTTAGTAATAACATATGGGGCTAATGTTACTTTTGATATGAGTGAGGCAGAAGTTAAGTGTGTTGCAATCAAAGCATTAATAAGCTCTGGTAAAGTAGAAGGAGAACTAGCGGAAGCTTATGATCTGTTGAATGCAGCTGAGATAGAATTCTCAAATAAGGTAAGGCAAGAGAATGAGAACGGTGATGTACAGGCAGAATTTAGGAGTTTAGACTCAGAAGGATTTTGGAGTAGAATGAAGGTGTTAGAGTCAGAAGAAAACTTACTTAGACTGCAGATACAGGCTGATAAAGAAAAAGAAGCAAGAGATAAAGCAAGAGAAGAAAGAGAAAAAGAAAAAGAAGAAAGAGATAGAGTGAGGAGATGAGAAGAAGAAGAAAGAGAAAAGGCAAAACATGAAAGGGAGTTGGAGTTAATCAGAGCTCGATCTTTACTGCCTGTAAACCCATATAACTATATCGGTAACACAGACCATGTGTTTGATGAAGGAGAGTACAGAAGTTAATTCAAAATTTACAGAAGAAGCTCCAGATGAATTTTTTGATCACTTTGAAAAAGTAGCTTCAGGTATGGGATGGCCAGATGATAAATGGTCAGTTTTAGTACAAAGTGTTCTCATTGGTAAAGGAAGAAGTGCCTACTTAGCCTTATCAGCTGAACAGTGTAAAGAGTACCAGGTACTCAAACACAATGTACTACAGGTTTACCAGATGACCCCTGAATATTACAATGAAAGATTCAGATCTTTGAAAAAGGATGACAAGATAACTTTCTTGGATTACGCCTATAAAGTCAGGAGATGCTTTAAACGATGGCTAGAGGCGGCTAAAGTTAAGTCTATGGATGAACTTGAAGAATTAGTGGTCTTAGAGCAATATCTAAGAGGAATTCCTGAACATATAAGAGCTTATTTGAGAGAGAGAGAGGTGAAGAAACTTGATAAAGCTGCTACTCTGAGTGAGGACTATAATATAATCTCCAGCAAAAAGAATTATAATGGCAGGTACCAGAACCAACAATTTACAGGTTATAGATCTCAGCCAAATTTTAGGAACAGTGTTATGAAAAACCCTTCTAATAATTATACCAGTGCCAAACCAGGATATACCTCACAGCAGTGGAATGCTAAACCCGCCCCTTCTAGTCTATTCTCAAGACAAGTGCAGAAAATTAATGTTGTTTGCCACAAGTGTGGGAGAGTAGGACATTATAGTCGAGACTGCTATAAAGGGTATCAGCAGACTAAGCCAGTTGGACAGGTGACAAGGGCTAACCAAGTAAAGCCAACTACGAGAAACAATGTGGGACAAAGTGAAGTCAGACAAGTAGAGTGCTTAGCAACCAGTGGAAATGCAAATTCCAGTAGTGAGTGGCTGAACAGTGAGGTGGCTTTTATGCCATATATCTATGAAGGTATGCTGACAACCCCCTCTTTGAGTTTACAGGTACCAGTGAAGATATTACGTGATACAGGTAGTGATCACAGTGTGGTAATTCGAGGTGCTCACCCACAGTTGGAGAAGAATCTCACCGGAGATTCAGTTATCTTAAAAGGTATAGGAGGAGAGGAAGTAACTCCTATATGCCGCTTGCATTTATCATGTGAATTAGTGACAGGCAATATTGATTTTGCAATAAAGGACTCGCTAGCTGTTGAAGGTGAGCATGTTTCACTGGGTAATGAAGTTGGTGGTGTTCCCTTCATTCCTTGTCCTGTAGTGACAGACAAACCATTAAGGATTAACCCTACAACAGAATTAGAGAAGAAAACCCTCACCTATTCCCAAGTTGTGTAACTACCAGGAGCATGAGGAAAGCTGAGCATAGAAGTGAAGAAACTGAAGATTTACCTGTACCAGAAGGATCTTTGAACCTAGAAGAACTGTTTCAGGAAGGTGAAGTTTCCCCTATTGTCAGTACTGAAGAGATTCTTGCAGAAGAAGAAAATCCTATTGTTGGTGAAGAGACTCCGAGTAGTCAAGATGTTCCTGAGGGCAGTAGTGAATCTACTGAAGTAACAGATATTGAGAGTTCAACCTTTGAAGTTAGTCAAGTGACTAGAGAAAAATTAGTGGAATTACAGAAGAAGGATACAACATTGGCAGAACTGTTCTTCAGAGTTGTTGAACCAGAAGAAGTACAACAAACTCCCACCTGTTATTATCTAAGGGATGGATTGCTAATGAGGAAGCATTGACCTGTAGATATACCAGGAAATGCTGAATGGGGTGAATATCATCAAATTTTAATTCCATATCCATTGAGGAAGCAAGTGGTAGCAGTAGCGCATGAAGCTGGACATATGAGAATCAGGAAGACTGTTGAGAAGGTTATGAAGTATTTCTTTTGGCCTGGACTACACAAGGATGTCAGTAAATTTTGCAGGGAGTGTCATACATGCCAAATAGCTGGAAAACCAAATGAAACTATTCAAAAGGCTCCCCTACAACCGATAAAAGTTAGAGGAGAACCCTTTAGCAAAGTGATAATAGATGTGGTTGGTCCGCTTCCGAAAATGAAGAAAGGACATGCATATCTGTTGACGTTAATGTGTCCCGTAACAAGATATCCAGAGGCAATTCCTATAAGAAGTATAAGTGCCAAGGTAATAGCTGAGAAGTTGGTGGAATTTTTTTCCAAATTTGGAATTCATGAAATTGTACAGAGCGATAGAGGAACGAACTTTTACTCAAAGTTATTCCAAGATGTGCTGAATTTGCTAGGAGTGAAACAACGGTTATCTACCACTTATCACCCAGAGACTCAAGGAGCTTTAGAAAGGTTCCACCAAACTTTGAAAATTATGTTAACCAAATACTGTAATGAGTCGGGAAGAGAATGGGATGTTGGTTTACCCTTAATGTTATTTGAGGTAAGAAATGCTTATCAAGAAAGTATGGGATGTTCGCCAAATGAAATGATTTTCGGTCGAGACGTGAGAGGTCCGTTGAAAATCCTTGCTGAGAACTGGGAAGAAAATCAAGAGGAAGTCCAAGGAGAACATGTGAAGAACTTAAGGAAAAGAGTAGAAGAAATTAGAAAATTCTCTTTAGAAAATTTAAAGACAAGCCAAGAGAAAATGAAAAGAAAATATGATGCTAAGACTAAGTTAAGAAGCTTTAATGTTAGACAGCAAGTTCTAGTGTTCTTACCAGTGAAAAGGTTTCCCCTTACAAATAAATTTCAAGGTCCTTATAGGATAACAGAAAAGTTAAGTGATCGAACTTATGTGATTGAAACACCAGGGAGAAGGAAACGACGGAGGAAGATACATGTAAATCTTCTGAAACCCTACTTTTCAGAAACTATAACTGAGGTTATGTCTATAACCCAAACAACTTCATATACAGAGGAAGATGATGGTTATGAGTTAGGAGCAGAAAATAAGATGAATAATTCCTTGATATTAGAAAATTTAGAAAGCAAACTAAAACATCTAAGTGTTGAACAAAGCAAAGATTTAACTGAAATGATCCAAAATTTCCCTGAAAATTTTACAGACATACCTAAGTGTACCGACTTGACGAGGCATGAGATTAAGATCAGAGAAGATGTTCAACCATTCAAGCAAAGAGCTTATCGTGTATCACCGTTTCATCGAGATGTTCTGAAAAAGGAGGTTGAATATTTGTTGCAGCACGGATTGGCAGAGCCCAGTTCAAGTCATTACAGTTCTCCTTGTGTGTTAGTAAAGAAACCAGATGGCTCGTTTAGGATTTGCACTGATTACAGGAAATTGAATTCCATCAGTGTAGCTGATAATTATCCCTTACCTCTTGTCGATCAATTACTTGATAATATTTGGCAAGCCCAGTTTGTTTCTAGAGTGGTGAAGGAGTTACAAAGATTTGTGAATGTGTTTGGAGTTTATTGCTTATTTTGTACAAGTTTTTCAGTCTTACTATTTTCCCTGATTGTTTGTATAATCTTGTTGTATAAGGAGAGAGAACATTTTTGGAGAGAGCAGTGCAATTGCAGATTATTTGTCCCTCTCCGAATCCACCGATTCGAACTCGGGATAATTAATCTTTTGGGGGGAGGAATATTATAAGGTGATATAATTTGTGTAACCATTTTGTAAGTGTTTATAATGTCTCTGTGAAAATTTTTGATTTTTTGCTTGCAAGGTTTGTCATTTGTTGTGAAAACGTGATTTTAAAATGCCTTTTCTTACAGATAAGTTGTGTAATATGTAAACTTATGATTTTGTGGGATATTTTTTCCCTTTTGTTTAATGTTTGAAATTGTATTTTGAAGTGCTTATCAGATCGCCACATCCTGTCTGCCGAGAGAGAGAATAAAGACTAGTTCCCATGTTTACCCAGGTGGTTAAGGAAAAAGCATTCACTTATGTTATCGTGACGAGCTGTCACCCAGTCGGCGAGCCTCCTGTTATATCTTTAGTACTGTTATACTTATTCCGTCATTATTAACTCTGCCTATGCCTATTCTGTTCGTAATCTGAGAAAGAGAGAAAGAGGAACAGCAGATAAGTGGTGTTATTTCGTATCTAAAGTTTACCCAGCTGCATCAAGCTGACAAAAGGTTTGCTCAACTCTGGCCAGGATATGTCCATCATGTAAAGATATGATTGGTATTGCCTCGAAGCTCAACCGTGTGTACGTGTATACTTGGTATACGTGTGTGTATGTGTATTTATACATGTGTATTCTGTGTGAACACCCTATGTGTATTCTTGGCGTACGAGACTTAAAAGCCAGTGTCTTCTAAAAGACATCAGTAGTTGACTAGAAAGGGTCCTCAGGGTCAGATCTCTCTCTCTCTCTCTCTCTCTCTCTCTCTCTCTCTTGATATATATAATGAGAATAACAGAAAAATATCTGTTGTAAAGCTCTGTTAAACTCATCCCAGGAGTGTGTTAATTTTGTAGAGGGTGATCAGGAATATTATTTTGTGCAAGTGGTGAGGAGGAGATATATATTGGTGTAATATTTACAAAAGGTAATGTGTTGACTGTTGAGTTTTGTTAAGTGATATTCTTGGTAAAAGAGAATTGTTGTGTTTGAATAAGTCTTAGAAAGACGTGAGTCTAACTTTTCTTTTTATAGGGAAAGATTGATATTATTGGTGGTTGTTGTATTTCCATTTTTTGCATATCACATTCTTATATGTCTGTGCTGTTACATTATTGTGATTTTATTGTTACTGTGTTTTACTGGTGATTTCTTAACATTTTGTTAGTGCCTACCTGTTATAGAGATTTTTGGAGAATGCTATGTGGATTTCAGTCTGTAATATTTTGGTGACTGTTTGTAATTGTTAAATCAGGTAAATGCTTGGCACTTAAGTGATAGTTAATAGTTTGATTCTTACCTAACCAGATTGTTTTCTTGATAAATTAAAGTTTTGTGAATTAAACTTGATTAAGAGATACTTAAATCTTACACTGTTGTCAATTAATGGTAAATCTTTTGAGATTGTGAACTTTACATATAACTTTTGAACTTAGAAATAAACCTGTTTGTTTAAAGTTTTAAAACATAGTGTTTCATTTTGATCACCAGTAATTAGAGTCATTAATGAGTGTGTACAAGGTAAGTGGTGTATCTGTTTGTTCACCTGAGACTTATCTAGGTAAAATAGAACCAGAGAGACAGCTACAGTGCTGGTTGAAGTGAAACCCATATTCCACTAATCTGGATATATATAACTTAATAATTGTTACCTCATCCATAACTTGATAAAGTTACATTGATTTTCTCCAGTGATAAGTAAGTTTATGGGATCATTGTACCTTTAGAAATTCAGTCGACTCTTTGTTATGAGGTTTCAAGTATCTGGTCGATGTGAGGTAACATTTAGTATTACCATTTGCACAACAGATTTGTTAGCCTATTTGTATAATAACCAGGTGCTTGATCATATATATATATATATATATATATATAACAATATATATATATATATATATATATATATATATATATATATATATATATATATATATATATATATATATATATATATATATATATATGAGTAAAAGAATATACAGTATATATATATATATACAATAATAGAAATGATGATAACGCGAGTTACAAATAGGATAGACTATATTTATAATTTTACAGTATGTGGTGACAAATAGAAATGATGATAGCCATGTTACAAATAGGTCTAATTCGTACTTCCAAGGCATCATCATTCACGATTATAGAATGCACGTAAGAAGTTCGAATTAGACCTGCATGGCTTCATGCTCGGAAGCTTAACGAGAGCTACTGAGTGAAATATCTCGAGTTGTTTTTAACTTATTCTGTTTGTTTTTCGCCGTACCTGTTTAACATATTTTTCATTCTCTTGATGACACATTGCTGATAGAGATGTCTGAATTATGAATGTTTTGAACTTCGTAATGCTAATGGAGCCCTCATAGCCCAAAGGATTGCGTTTTTCCTACGTTTTACATTTAATGTAGCTAGGCTTGGCCGGTATACACAGAGTAGGCCCAGCTTAATATTACAAAAAACTAAGTACTTTTCTGGGAATGCTGCCTTCGTCAAGAAAAACTAAGAGTGGATGGAAGGAAGCTGTAAAGGTTAAGGGTGAATTGCAAGGGAAAGAATTAGAATAGTAAAATCAACCTTAGGTTACTTCTGTTGTATAAATGCATCGACAGAACACCTAATGGGAAGCCACACTAAGTAGATTTGAGGACTGTATTTTGGTCTTGTTTCTTATTTAAAACGCAAAGATAGAAATAGAAAGATGGTGCAGTTTTTAGGCACAGTTTTTGGAATGGATAACAGGGTGACTTGAAAAAAATGTATTGCGAGAGGCTCAACTTTTGGAACTACATGATTTCCAACGAAAAATATAAACAAATATTCCCCCGAAAACAAAGTGGTCAGGAAAGATTTTTCCTTGTAAACACCGTCCTAGTGATTCCATATATTGCTTGCCGGAGCATACGTTCGTGCAGAACGATTTACAGGGATTACATTTGGACATTTAAATAACGCGTACTAAATTATACGTTAGTGCGTCGATACAGTTTATAATACATTTCAGGGATAAGATTTTGTACTGAGTGTTAACAATGATATTATCAAAAGCAACAACAATAATTACTATTATCACCGCCTCCAAATCTGCGTGACACAAAGGGGTCATTTGCAGTTCCACCACATATTTTTCCCTTGTGCTTTAATACTAATAATAGTGATAATTATAAAACTGGACGTATAAATTCCACAATAAAAATGAAAGCATTCATATGCGCCTCATTAACCATCCAGCACATATACTCTTGTATTCTCCTCCAGGAAGTACGATAGAAGTGAATGCCACGGGGTGTATATACATTTGTTGATTTTTTTGTGGAAGTGTATAAAGTGGTTCATATTGTAGAAGGTTTCTACACTGGGATTCATCCACTAATCAGCAGTTTAAGCACACCTGTGGCGTTGAAGCATTGTCTTGTCTTTTCTTGGGTGTAACACCCTTTCAGGGGAAATTTATTAATGATGCAATACATACGTACACACGGGCATGTACACACGCATATATATATATATATATATATATATATATATATATATATATATATATATATATATATATATATATATATATAATGTAAACAATCTTCCATATGTAAATTACCTGCATAACACTGTGGTTAGTGCTGATCTTGTAAACCTTCTTGCAATTGAATAGATAATGATGGCTTTCCGGGAATCTTACCTTTCAAGTTCCAAACGCTATTAGTTTTACAGTACACCGTCTACTATAGTATCATCTTCACTGCTCCTATCGCCGTTTATCGCTAGTATTTCACAGTAAACAGTAAATTCAGTACAGTATATCAGTGACGTGCCAACTTCCTACGAATATCGGAACACTATGCTTTGAACAAGCTATACTGAACCAGGATGACCGACGTAATCTGATAAAGACTACCTTATCGACGAGATAAGAGAAACTAGAACTCGTGAACTTACATTCTCCGTTAATAACTTGTTACTGAGGACGATGGTTTTCAAATTTCTTAACCTCTAAAAGTTTGTATCCGGAATAGTTCTGAACTTTCGCTTCCTGTCTGATACTTTTGTGAATTATCTCTCGTCACTGTACGCAAAATGTCACGCCCGAAAATTTTATAATAATACAATATGGCAACTCGATTAAGACTGTGGCGTTGTTTGATAGACTAGAACATTTTTTACGCTGATGATCTTTAGTAACTGTAAATATTCGATGATTTACTTCTAGATTTCTGTCCCTTCGAATCACGAACTTATTCTTTTATTGGCGAAGCTTGCCGTAATGTTATAAAATTCTGTGCCCAGTGTCCTTGTCTTGAGATACCGATAAAGCAAAAGATTGGACGGACACAGCAAGATCTACATCTTGCGATACAGTACGCCGATGCGCTTTTCGTAAGTCTTACAATTGATCGGTTATATAGGAAACATTAGTAAATACAGTACTGTTTAATTACGTGGCCATTTTTTACTGTTCTTTCCTTTATTATTTGTTGTTATTATTATGTCATGAGGCTCTCCATTCACAAATATTCTTTTTGTAGAAATTGTGGACTCGGCAGTTAACAAGCCTGTCTATTTCACCTCTTGCCTTTACCGTATTTTTAAAATATTTTAACTTTTCGCAGGATGTCATGAGCTGCAGTGGAAACCTCACTTGAAGAGGGGGAGGGAGGGTGACTCAGACAATGCATGTTCTAGGCTTTTCTGAGCCAATATGTGACGGACCTACAGCCTGCTGCTTCTTTCAGGGGTGAGCATCTTTTAGACTGACGCACTCTTTGTTTTACCCCTCACTTAATATTATTTCTTAAGAATAAATCCTTTAGGCGAGCCATATGAGACTACAAAATTTCATTTGACCTGGCATTCATGGTAAACTACATTATAATATTGTTAATAATGCTTTGTTTCATGATAGACTTATGAATCAGGATTGGCCATATCAGCAATGTGGAATTCCCTCTGACCCGTATTTTCTGATATCTCTAGATGCCAGAAGAAGTAGCAGAATATGATGCAATTGTCTTATCTCTTGCTTTCGCGTGTTTGAGTCATGTTGACACAGTGCAAGAATTCTCCCAGTGTGCTTTGGCGGCTGGATAAGCTTACATATTTTTTACTTCAATATTCAGTTATCATTGTCGTAACACCTTTCCTCATGAAAATTGTATAATAATCAATGATTACTTTCAGGTTGCCTTGCCTCTTGCTACAGATATTCCATCTGGTTCAGTTGTGCTGTTTTTAATCTTAACTCCTTACTGTTTTTTAATTGTAGTTTTTTTCGTTGTTAGGGCGTTAGTTATTTTTTCCATAGGAATGTTCTTTTGGTATAGAAATAATTTCAATCCCTTTGGTTTGCTAACACCTTTTTATTTTGCAGTGAATTATGAAATTCCCACCAGTACCTGGTCTGCTTACTGCTCGTCCGTGCTGCCTGCTTTCTTTGTTGCCAGTCTGCTGACTGATTATGCAGTGCCTTCTCTTCCAGTGCCACTGTTGCTTTTCTGAGTCTGGCTTCAGCTCTTCCAGACCTTGCTCCACTCCAGGAGAATATATTTACTATGAGTCTTATTCAGAACATCGTCACCATGCGATTGTATATTATTTTTTTTTAACCAGCTGCTGTGCTTATTTTGACAGCTGCCTTTTGCAGGATTGATAAAAGTTCTCACTGTTTATGTAACCAGTCCTGTTTTTTTCTGTGACTGGCCCTGCTGTTGCTGCTGGATCAGGAACCAGCCTTTGTGATCCTATGGTTTGTTCTGCACCAGCTAGTCCTGCTGTTCTTGTGTTGCTGTTTTATTGATGACTGGCCATGTCACTCTTGTTTCTAATGAGGTGGTGAATGGCCCATATGGATGTTACCTCTGCACTTGCTGTTAGTGGGCTACTGCTGCATTAGTGTCTGTTCCTGTTGTCTTTTGCTTTCGAGTCCATCACTAAATTGAAAATCAGTAGTCAAGTTATACCATTGTCCTAATATGCCTGCCTGGCCTTAGACTATGTCTATGTATGCCTTCTGTCACTACCTAAATAGCATAAGACTTTTCGAGTGGTTGACTCTAAACTCTTCCTTTTCACAAATTAACTTAGGGGTCATGTATCCAAGAATATGATGACTGCATGTGCATGAAGAATAACAAGACTGGCCAGGTAATGGGATCAGGCTTCCTTAATCCCCCTGCCTTCAAGGCCATTCAAAATGTAGGTATGGGGAGATGTCAGTCTGCCTTCATCATTTGTAACCTGAGGGACATTAGGCCCAAGGGGAAGGGATTGTTCACCTTTATACATTTAATGAGAGATGTGTTTACTCAAATTTTTTAGTTTCCATGTTCATCTAAATGGTTGGTTAATCTGTGCCTCATTGAAACATCACAAAACACAAATTGGTACTTCACTCTCAAGGCTTTTTGCTCACATTACCAAACACAGTACCTTGTTTCCAAGTGCTCTGCTGGGCTGATTTATTTTACAAATTTGGTCTGATGACCTGACACTGGAGCTGTTTGCTTATACACTTAGTTCTCTGGTAGGCCCATTGGACCTTAACAGGCCAGCCCTATGAGAGCTGAAAGTCAGCTCAGTGGTCTGGTTAAACTACTTTAATAATAATAATAATAATAATGGACCTTAACAGAGGCTGATCTTCACAACTGGTTGACCTCCCACTTAAATTGTAGTTAGGGCTAATTAAGGTTGATGGGTTTCCATGAAACAAATGCAATCCCCAATAAAAAAAAAAAAAAAAAAAGATTCCCCACCTTGCAGACTGCTCTTTCTCTAGTCAAGACCATTTTGAGTGAAAGTTACTATCTACCTAAGGGCTGAAGGAACGTACGTATGTGAACAGTTGTTTGTAGTTATTCTGCGTCTTCTTTCTTCAAGACAACAGAGGATACATGACAAGAGAAATGTAACACTTTGGATATGGTTCATTATAATTGACAGGTTTGAATGGAGTTACTTTTTTTGTTGTAAAAACTTTGTTTGTTGTAAAAACTTTGGATTATGGGTTAATACTCCCATAAACAAGATCAGTATAGATGAATTAAGTCACAAGTAGAATTTAGTCTATTTTGTTTTACCTTAATTATAGTTAATCTGTAGTAAAATAATGTACAGTAAAATCGCTTAACCAGTTATGCTTTTGTTTTATATTAGAGGTAAGTAACTGCTGTGTTATTGATATTCCTTGGCCATGAAACACGATTACAGCCTCTCATAATTATCCTTCATGGAAAAGTTTATTACATGCATCTTTTCATAACCATAGTGTGGATTAAGAAGCTACTGTAATCATTTTTCATATGTTTTCATATGTGCCAGATGCAGTTATGTGTAATCCATGTATTTTTTATACAGATAATGATGAAATATATTTGTTTTAATCTGCTTACTGTTGAAAATTTAACCATTAGAATTTGGCAACAACAGGTATTCATATGGTCAGCATAGTAGTTTAAAAGTCACCCTAACTAAAGGGGGTTACTGGCCACTGTGTGCCATAGCCAACTGCCATGCATTGGCCACTTTGAAGGGTAGTAGAGGTTCTTTAGCAACCTTCTTTCTGCATCCAGCTGCTTTTATTTCTGCCTTTCTGCTTTAAAACCTTTCCCTCTGATCTCGTTCCACCTGGCTGTTCAACTTCAGTGACTTTACTTAGCTCCCATTGGCTCCTCTTATTAAAGAAAAAGTTCTTTTGGCTAGCTGACGAGACCAAAATATGTGACTCCAAATGGTCTGGTTAAGCTATCTAATAGTTTAAGGTAAAAATAAAACTCATTCTCTTATAAGTTTTGTTTTTTTAAAAGAGTACAATTGAATTAGAGTATTCCAAGGTGTAACATGGTAACAAACTATTCATAACATATATGAAATATAAGTAACAATCAACCACTGATCAAGTACAAGATTATGTAATTAATAGGAAAAAGCTAGTGATGTAATTTTGTTTTAGAGGAATGTTTATATAAATTTCATCTGAATGAATTAAATATTTTGCAAGATGAAAAATTCTTAACATTTTCAAATGATTTTGACTTAATGCTCTTTTAATCCTCATCATTTAACAGGGCAAACTTATTCTGTACTGCTGAAATAGGAACAGTGTCATCATTTTCACTTTCCTTCCTTTCATCATTCTCTTCTTTATCCTCCTCACTTTCTGTGTCCACATTTTCTTCCACAATTTCTTCCTCTTCATCTTGACTAAGCTCTCCTTGTGCTTCAGCATGGACTCCTTGAATCAACTTTATCCTCTGTATCTCTGAGGCTGACTCATATTTTCCTTGAATAAGAGAATTACAATATCACTCACTGATGTCTACAATTATTTTGTTTCATTTTGAACGTAATTTAATCTGATTACAGGGTCTAACATCCTGATTGTGAGGATAATGTATGAAGGTAAAAAAAATTCCTTTTTTTAATAAACAGTAAGTATATGCACAGATTTACGTAAGCTAATTGATGCTCCATAATTATGAGGCTGGTGCCAACAACATACAAAGAATAAAAGAAAGCATTCATTATACATACTTTTTATTAACTGTAGTTCATATCTCATTTTTAAAAACAATATTTTTCAATAAGTCCACCATTTACTGTACAATTAGCCTCTCTTGTTTACCTGGAAAGGAGTCCAGGAAACTTTTAACATCCCCTGTGTGGACTGAGATATTAACCATTACAATTACATAAAGCAATGATGCTAGATCTGAATTTGGAACTGAATTCAAGGTCCAGATCGAATTAGAACTGCATCCAGTATTGGAGTTAATGACCAGTGGCATTGCATCCAGTTGGATATCTAGGAATGCTTGAATATTTGTAAGTGACAATATGTAATAGTTGAGATGCAGTGAGGTAGACAATTCCATAGGTTATAGGCCATGAGTGCAAATGATGAAATACGAGTATTCTCAGCTGGGTTACAAGTACCCCATCTCTGCAATGATGCATCCATCTGTGACAGTAAGCATCTCCAGATGAGGAATTTGAAGAACTCCAATTCAGAGATTATGGGGGTTCTGCCATCAAATAAGATCCCTTCATAAGTCATCTGAGACTGGGACTGGAAAACTGTCAAGTTGATCCTGAATCAGCTGCTAAGGGCTAAACTCTTGTCTGATCATATGACTGATGAGAGAATGCCACATCTTGGCAGAGAAAAGTGGACGAATGGCAAAAAGCCTCTCACAGGAGTTGCTGGATAACTCCACCCATATTGATGACAACTGCAAATATGTAATTGTGACAGAAAATTGGGCTTGGGGGCAGGGCTCTCGGGAGATCTATCAGGAGTGATAGATCTTCATACCACTCAGCTTGTGACCAGAGAGGAGCTGCCATTGTCATCCGAAGGCCCAGGGTTACAAACACAAAGGAGACTAAAAGAGGGAAAGATACAGACATGTCCATGTTGTTCCATGTGGCCACCATGATGGTGTTGCACATCACCACCACCAAGTGGCCCTGCAGTTGTCCCTGGAAATACTGTAGTGTCAACCAAGCCACCATCACCTCCAGAAGGGTGATGTGTTCCTCTGTCTCCTTGGTAAGTCCTGAAATGCATATGCTGTTCAGACGTGCTCCCACCCTTTGGAGAATACCTACATCTCTGGGGCAGCTTGCAGAGTGGCACTCGCTGATTGAAGTTTTCTGTGTCCAACCACCACTCCAAGTCTTTTCTCTTTTCATCGTTTACGGGATTATTTGGTGAGGCGATTTCAACAAAGTACCCTTGGTGAGGGGACTTTAAAAAGTACCCTTGGTGAGACAACTTCAACTAAGTACCCAAGATTTCTTCAGCTGCCACTACAGGGAATGGAGGTGGGACCTTCCTCTGGACACCAACTTCACTAAGGATGTCAGAAGCCATATTTAAAACCCTGCTGTTCAGTCACTTGCAAGCTTGCAACCATGAACTCGTAACTTTCCAAAGGCTGTCTATCCTTGCTGGGCTGGGAAGACTCTACTCTCACTACTATGTCTAACAGCATCCCTAGGTACTTGATTTTTTATTTTGGGAATAGGTCTGACCTCTCCCTGTTTATTATCACGCCCAGTTCTTGGCACAGGTTCAACAACTTGAGAGTCTCAATACCTCCAACCTTATGTGATTAGGCCCAGGTCCACACCAGTTGGAATATCCTTGTGAACACCTGCAGAGCCAACGCTAGACTGAAGCAAAGGGCCTTGAATTGACTATGTCATCTGATGGCAGACAAAGCAAAGGAATTTTCTTGAGAAGTGGAGACCATGTAGTCTCTCTCTCTCTGATAGAAGTTAACATTGACTGGGCCATTTCCATCAAGTAGTTGTCTGCCCACAGGAAGCTGTTCAAAGTAGAGATCTATCACCGATCCTGTACAACAGGAAGGAGATCGGTTCCAGAGAAACTCTCTCTCTGTGTCAAGGTTGAGACTACCCACTCCTCTGCATCTTAGCTCTGTCTCACTGTCCATAATTCTGTTATGCAACCCCCCATCTCCCGCATGCCTAAATTGCTATTCAACCTATGCAAAAGGAATAGGTTTGTGATGAAACAAGTTCAATTTTTAAAAAGAATATGCCCTCCATCTAATCAACTTGTTCTGTTTCAGCTGCTCGGACAACACAAAAAAGTGAGGCAGCCTGTCTCTGGAAGACCTGGGAAACCACATATGCAAGAGCTCACCGACACGTAGTGGGAAACTCTTTTCTACCAAGTAAGAACAGTCTAAGGATTTGCACGCATGCATGGAAGGCTATGTAAAAGTAATGGGTTAGAACAGAATAACCTTGTTTTTAAGAAAAACACATATGAAATTTCTGTTGAAGATGTGACCATTCAAGATGAATTAAGTTGATAAATGATTTTGTCAGCTATTTTTAGCAATTACATAAATCTTATGAATGACATCAATACAGTGCAGCAGTATAAAGTAACAGCACTTGGAAGCAGTTAAGGCAACATGTGAATTACGAACTAGTATAAAAACCTTTCAGAACTAACCTGTTTGCACTTGGTAAGTACTATTACCTATGAAATATTAAAAGTATGAAAAGAGACTTTTAAGAATTATTATATGTTGCTAATGTTTCTCTTTTTAATATACTTTGTTACTAACCTTTATCATTTGAAAATCCTGGTGGCCTTTGATAAATAACAAGAGACTTGTAGCCATTAAGACAAAACCGAAGAATTTCGTTAGCTGCCCGTGATACATCTTCTACACCTCGAGATCTTGTTCGATAACCACGTTTTTCTGCCCAAGCTGTGAAACCCATCCATTTATTTTATTATAAACAGGAATTTTACTTACAAATAGCATGGTATGGATAAGTGTGTTCCCCTGAATCTTTTATATTTTTATGAAACACCACCATCAACTTGAAAACTACAGTTTGTTAATAATTCAGATTTTCTTGTAACAAATATACAACTTCTGACCAAAGAGTGAATTTGCTGAAATTACTCCAGATGCATGGTGAAGTTTACACCAATTTTAATTTCAAAACCCATACCAACCTTAGACCAATGAACAAAGTTATGATTTGTGTTAGTGCTGAAAAAAGATAGGATGATGTAACTAGTTGGGAGCTTAGGTATGTGTTACAATAAGGTTCATTCTTCATGATATCAGCGTGAGTGTGGTGTATGTCACTGTAAGAACATATGATATAAATTACAAAATGTTTGAGACAATAAAAGCATGAGACCTTTACCGAGTTGTTACTGCAGCTAAAAAACCTTCCAGGGACTCTTGTGCTTTCTCTGGTCACAAAGTATGCCAATTTCCTCTTCTTAAGTCTCCTCTTTGTTATATTCTTTTCACTAATCAGACCAGTGTACACACAATGAACAGCTGAGGTTAGGTTAATCTATCTGACCTTGACATAGTCAAATATAAACATGTTGACTCCTCTGGAGGTGGCTATTTCTCAAACTGCTTATGAAAGTCAGACTTCATAATCTATACCAATTTGTATAAGTCTTATAAGCTCTTGAAGGGAGCTTAGTGCGGAAACAAAGAGCTGCCGCCCATTTCAATATTTTGAGTTTCTGATTTTTGGCAATTTTTTTTTTAATCTTCCTCTCCACCAAGTACCATGTGGCAAAAGCCTATGAAGGAAGTGAATGAAGAAAGTAATGGCTATGAAAAATATGAATAACTGATATGAATAAAAAGTGAGGGGAGTATTGGAATAATGGGTACTTCCCACACCTAAATACTGTACAGGAAAAACATCTGTATTCCCAGATAATTCACTGGAACAAACGATTTTTATGAAAAACAGCAGGATAAATAGCATCTAACCTTTGCATATCAGATAACTTGTCCATTCTGAATCCTCATCATCCTCTGAAAGATGCAGCTTGAGAATTTTTGGCATATCTAATCTCGACGCTATATAATGTACCACACTGATGGGATCACGAACTTGTGCAACAGGAAAACTTCCAAGTAGAACCTGAAATTTTTACATATGTATTTTTGATTATCATAGTAACATGGAAAATTTCAAAATGATAAGTGTTCCAGACTATATCTTTTTTTTTTTTTTATAAGAATACACCTGCAAATGCTCTCATTCTTAAACTTTATTTATAGAACAAATAAGTGTGCCAATCATAAGGGCTGTAGTGACACTTGAGAAATATCAATTCTGCTGTAGTGGAGGCACAAGATAAATGGAAGTTGGCAAGCTGATTGGATAGAAAATGGCAGATGTAATAATATTTGAATGAATAAATGAAAGTTTAGTGAAATTAAAATTATCTCAGGAAAGAAGGTACATGCGTTCTTAGCATACGTACCATAAACAGGAAGAAAAGACGAGGAAAAACAAGAATTTTGGGAAGGGTTAAAGGCCACAGTTACGAAAGTGCTGTGTCAATGGGTGTACTAGTAAGGGGTGCGAGATCTAAAAGAGCTGACTTAAGAGAGAGAAGCCATGGATTAAAATTGCTCAAGTGTTCAAAAAATCCACAGAGAAACTGATACATGTTAGAATCTGAAACATTCTTAAGATCATGAAAAATACAGATGACACAGAAATAGACTACACCACATCAGATGGTTCATGGCTAACATATCAGTGCAAATGAGGAAAAAAATAATGCAACACCCAAAAGAATAAAAATTCTGTAACTGAGAAATGAAGTTAGGAAGACAAATAACACTGTAAACAAAAACTGAATCTAAAAGTGAAACACAAACTACAATAAGAAAACATACAAAAGGCAACAGATTTGAGGGTGGAATTTATGGTGTGACATTTGTATAGGGTATGGAAAAACAAGATTCAGAACAAAGGACCATTAAAATTAAAAAGTTGGTCTTCAAGCTCTGGTAGAGGACACATGGAAAAAAGACAGGATGCAGAGGCAGATGAAATGGGCAAATGAAGATCTGGGAAGAATGGAATCAGAACCTCAACACAGCAGAGGAAAGAGAAAGTTTGCAATACTGTAAGAAAAGTAAAAATAAAAAAGTTTTAAAAGAAGCAAAGTGTGCACTCATTTCTTCTGTCCTCTTTCTTTTTTTCATATCTACATTTTGCTCTGTAAGCTTGCTATGCTAGGTCATGGCTTTTTGGCCCATTCCATAAGATTATAAAGTATACACATGAATAATAATTATATTGCTGTTATAAATATGTCATAAGTTTCATGAAACTTTGTATTAACATTTTGTTGCATCTTAACCTTATCTAATAACAAGAGGCTGCTGTTTCTACGCTGACTTCTTCAGTGTTTTTTTATACAAAGTACTGTGAACAAAATATTTTTCAAAATACCTGCAAAGGCATATCCACAGTAGATGGAAACACTAAACCAGGACAATCACAAAGTTTAATATTCTTTGTCAGGAAAATCGTCTGGAAATGTTTGGTATGACCCGGTGTTCTGCTTACACTTACAACCTGGAAAATAAAACAGCTGTTATTACAAATAGCTCTCATTTTCAAATGACCTGCCTATCATACTTTATCATAGAATTTTGGGACTGCAGTTCACAAGCAGTCTTACTTTTGCTTTCATTATTCAACTGGCTGGTGCTCATTTTCCAGACCAGTATGGCAAGGAGGTTAACCAACCCCACTCCAAAAAGTGATAAACTGAGCATACCATTTAGGTCAACCTACTTTTAGGGATGAGCCTTCCTTTGATATTTCAATAGTCAATTCCTATACTCCTGACCACATGCTTCGTTTTTTTTAACCAAATTTTTTTTATCTAGAAAATTGGGCAGGAAAATTATTACTGTAGTTGATAGCAAATATTGTACTTAAATTGTCAACTAATAACAAGAGTTAACACACATTTCCTTGTCAGTATTTTGGCACCCTAAAACCTCCCTAATGATAGTCCTTTGTAAATACTGTACTGTAAATCCTATTTGTAAAGTCGCACTACTGAGTTTATTTCTACAAGTAAAGTCACACTACTGAGATTACATCTCCAAGTTATCTGAAGTTGCTCTTTTCAACTTGATCTTTGGTTTAGAGAAGCTATAAAAAGGACTTAAGGAAACCAAGTAAAGTAACTCGGAATTACTACAACTATCTAAGTAGAACAGAATCTGCAAAGAATATGTCACAGCTCACTTACCTTTTTTCCCATAAGTGCATTAATTAAAGATGATTTTCCAACATTTGGGTGTCCAATAGTACCAATAGTCAAGATTCCATCTCTATATCGCTGATACGCCTCTGGTGCAGTGTTTTGTGAATGGACAACATTTGTTTCCTGAATGTCAACAGAATGATCGTCACCACTTGCAAGGTCCCTCTCCTCTTCAATCTTTTCTCTCCAAGGCTTTAGGTTCACTACATTGAATCACAGAGAGAAGTATTCATTTACAGAACAGTATTTTAAATATTAAGTTGTTTAAAAAGATTACTGTATAATAGCATAAAAAATCACAAGGAGTACATGAACACTGAAAAGTCTGTTGACATGAATTAAACTTGTAATATTAAGCCGCTGACTCTACTCAAGGCTCCAGCAATTTTAGCAAATAATTTTTCATCAGAAATTTAATGTTAGACACTACCCAGGACCCATGACACAAGTCCCCAAAAATTAGTGTCTAGCTTTCATTTTCTAGCTAAAAACACTCAGATATGCCACACTGCACATCATTCATTGTATCAATAAACAAAGTATTTGCCACTGCGTGGATTTAGGCAACTAATGATAATATAAATTTTTGTTTTATTTACTGTTGTACTAAAATTTAAAGTCTCATTGAGATCAAATACATATTATACTTGACTTTAAGGTTTGTTGAAGGCTCCAATGCCATTTAATTTTTGTAACACTGTAGGATTTTTAATCTTATATTGAAAATTATTCCTTCATGTTACTGCTACGTTCAATTAAAATTTCTAATACCATATACCTATTAAAATGTTTCAAATTTATACCCGAGAAGCCCTCATTTTGCATAATGTTAACAGTGGCATGTAGAGTAATTAATCCAAAGATAAATCCCTAGAAGTATCACTGCAATGACCATAGGTGGTATAACTTGGCTGTCTTAATTTCAAAGTCCCAGTCTTACCCACAAGTAACTAAAGTCAGTGGAATCAATACATTACCTGAATCATCAACTAATTTCTGACATGCATCCACTAAACATAATGCACTTTCAGCAGCCATCCTTAACAGGCATTTCCTGCCTTTGTACCCTTCCAAAGAGGAGAAGGGAACTACAATTAACTTTGGAAAGTGCTGAGCGAAATAATGTTCCCATGCTAGGATCAAAGATGGTGGTAGAAGGTCAGACTTGTTCATGATGAGGATGATTCCTTTATTTTCTTTTTCCACTAAGTGATGGTAAAGGTACGGAGGAAACTGTGCAACCTTATGAAAAAGAAAGAAAAAAATTACTTACACCACAAAAATTCAAAATAAAAACTTATTCTTTGAACAATAATAATGATTACAAACATTATTTTTAAAAGAGCTTATTCGTATATCTGCACAAATCCCAGACACTCTAATCCTTGGATACAAAGAAAGATGATAATCTGTTGCTTGCAATATCTCGGGGCAAGTGCATGTGGTTCTCTCAAGCCCCTAATGGTTAACTGTCTGCCTTCTCATGTAATCTGAACAGCTTTAACAAAATAGTAGCTCTGAGATGCAGGAACTTCATAGTAATAGATCTGCACTGAAAAATTTGTTATTACAAACCCATTCATTTACATTAGTCTTATTGTGTCAGTGCAAACTTTGCATCTATGCATTCAGGATCCAATGGCCCCACATGGGCAAACTGAGTCACAGTGTTTGCCTGCTATTGTGCAAATAGGTAACAAATTTCTCTCCAATTTAAATTGCTCTTTTTACACTTCCCATTGCACAACTACAAATTCTGCAGCCATAATTTTCAATGACTAAAAGTAAGTATGTGTATTCTTTTATGGAATGTCTAAAATAAGTGCATCAAACTGTACCCCCTATTTCATAGCTGCAATGAGGCTGTCTTTCCTGGTCCAAGCTTTAGTAAGAGCCTACCTTCATCAGAACCCGAAGTCAAGATTCACTCAGTCAAAATGAATAAATTCAAAAATATCTAGAAATATTTAAATCACTTCCCCTAGTGAAAAAGGAGAGCTAAGAAAAGAATTGGGAACTAAAATAAAAGGGCTCAAAAGAGCAATCACCGTAAGTAAGGAAGAACCCAAGTGGTCCCACATTGACATGAAAGCAAAACAACCAAAGAGTAACACTTAAGAATCAAGACAAGACAACATCAAGTTTGCAATGAAAGAATGACAAGGCAGAGTACATTCTTCGAATACTTTACCCTATGTAACTGCCATGAATGCATTTACTGAATGATAAAAAATAATGAAGGATAGTTATGCATTGCGAGGAAAAAACAGGACCAAAAATGGAAATTTAGGATTTCTGATGTAACGTTCCCATATATTTTATTATTTATTAAAAGAAAGATTTCTGATGTAATGTTCCAATATACTTTACTAAATATTAAAAGAAAGGGGGAAAAACTTTCAGCAAAAGGCATATGACTTTTCCCACAAGTTTTCCAAACAAGAATTATCAATGATTTATATATAACCAACAATTATAAGACTGTACTCTTACTTTTAATTAATTTACTCGTATGTCTAATAACTAGTTAAAACAGGAATAAAAATTAAGTAAACCTTTGATGGGAAGTTGAATGTGACAAAGTATTTACCAGTGACAAAAATTTTTTTATAACAGTTGGCAATGTGATGGGAAAGATTCCTGTTAAGTAGAATAACAAAATTTTCAACAGTACAGGGAATGTTTCAAGTACTGTACACTAAATAAAAGGTATTACGTATACTGGGAGGCTAACTCATTCAACTATGGAAAAATTATAATTCCTTTTGTAAAGAGTTCAGTTCTATGCCTGACGTATATAGTTTCAAAATGAGTCACTTTTCCTGAAAGAATGTAATACAAGAAAAATAAAAAACCAAATTAATGACACATATAATACTGCCCTGTCCTGTACCTTAGTGTACTGTTCAAGGAAAGAGGAAGCAAGACACATCATCTGATAGGGCTAATTCACCATTCACTAAATTATTACTTTTCCTTTTATGTTTCACACAATACTAATAACGAATAAGTTTTTTCTTACAAACAAAATCAAGGTTAGTCAACATGGGTTACATATACTAGCATCTCCTATCTTTCTACACCACAAGTCTATTGCAATATAAATAAGCATTTTGCAAAAAGTTCAGCAGGTAAAATATATAACAGCATGCAGATGTAAATGAAAATTCTCGAGGTATATTTTACAAGAGAAGAACCAAGATGTACGTATACTGTACTCAGATTATGAAACGTGCAAAGAAAAAGGAAATTATATAAAAATTATTATAAAATACAGTAACGTATGCAGTTCAAAACCACTAAAATACCACAAATAAACTTATCTAAAAAAACATTTATATATAAATCACAAGATATCCACCTGTAAGAATCTGATACTTGGAACACCATAGACCAGCAGAAGCTGTGGAAGCTGAACATCTCCAATCAGTAATTTTCTAATTACATCCTAAGAGCCTCATTGCAAAACATTTACTTATCTTTTAATCGTACACAGTGCATATCTTGAACTGGCTTCTGACCTGGTTTGCTCTTGCATTTGTGACTTCTAAATTCATCAGGAAAAAGATTTCCATAAAAATTTTTTATCTTGGTTCATTAAGGTACAGTGACATAATTTTCTTTAGCTTAACCTTCACATCACTTTAAAAGATATTTTTTATGGGAAATGTTACTGCATTCTTGACTTTAATCTAAAAAAACTAAAAAAAAAACACATTTTCAATGTGCACAAATATTACAGAAAAATATAAGTATAACTTTCCCTAATACTACAAGAATAAGGAATACTTTCCCAACCTAGCCCTTAATATGCTGTGCAACTTTGTTCTTGCAATTTTGAGTATTAATTCCAAATTAAATTAAAGCAGTTCAAAAGCAAGATCATGCAGGAGAAAGTTTTGAATATCATAAAACTGCTGTTCTATCAAATAAAAGAAAAAACAATGTAAGGTTTATCAGCAAAAAACACCAAGTTGTATACTTACTGGAAATCTGGCATCTACAATAATCAGCAATATATCTGACATTTCTGTCACCCTCCACAGTTGTCGCCAAGTTTCTAAATTTAGTTCGTACATGCTAAGACTAGTCTTTGAAAATTCTCTGTCAATTTTTTCACAAAACAGTCTAAAGTGCTTATTTTCATTCATGTCTAACTCCTTTTTAGACATATTTGATCTCCAGGGTGGTCTGGACGGATAACTTAAACCAGGAGGATAAAAACATTCTGTATCAGTTTCCATTTCATTTTCTGACAACAAAGTTACTGGCTTACTATGAAGAGCTTTACGCTTCTCTTTATCAGCTGCTGTTTCCTTTCTGAATTTCAGATTGTATCTGAAAAAGACAAGGTTTACATCAAACCAAAATCTAGACAGTGGACATTTTCTTTTAATAACTTCATTTTTTTAATGCCTACCACTCTGAAAACTATATTTATTTGAACACAACTCCCTCAATTAACTATTGCCTATCCTGGGCAATTAGTACTCCTTTGAAGAAAAAGAACACCCCACCCAGACAAACATGCATCCAAGACACAGCACCTCTGGTGATTATCAAGTTATTCCCTGTGACCTTTACTGGTTACTCTACATTTAAGGTTATAGATATGCTCTGACATAAATACTCAAAAGCAAAAACATAGATCTAGACACTTGCAGAGGGTTGTGTCAGATGTACTGTATCAGAACTTCAAGGAGACAACCAAGATCTCTAAAGATGCCTTGCTGAGAGAAGTCTTTACTCCTTATAATCTTTTAAGGACAACATATGAGGCCCTAGAACAGGCCTCTTTAAAAATTTTTCCCTTGAAGACTGGGGGTTGTGCATCCCAAGCTGCACTACTTTTTGCAGTTCTTCTTCATGAGCTGAAACGGAGAATGATGAGGATTTTGCCTTATGTTCAGTAAGAGCTGTAAGGAAATTCTTTATGAAAACCAAGTCTTTCTGTGAGCAGCATTAGTGATTGTTTTTCCACTTGCATACCTAAACCTGTAATTTCCAAAAACACTATCTCCTAGATAAAAAAGACTTCTGAGTCACAGGCATCCAAGGTTAAACTTAAGAGTCATGAAATTCAGAAAATTTCCACTTCAATGGCTTTGAAACAGAACATTTATGTTAATCATCTCTCTTCTTAATTTAATGTTAATTATTATATTAATTATGTCTCTTAAGAGATCTCCATCAGTGTTGCTCATTTTTATTGACATATTCGACTACAAGTCATTAAATATGCTTTCCATTAGACCTGTAGCTACTAAGGCCAAGTTTTATTGATTCCTGAAAGGAAGCGGGGGCACTTAGCAATGGTCCTCCTGATCATTATCCTCATAAGCCCATGCTATCTCATTTCTGCAAGAGCACAGCATTTTGGGGTACTGGCTCCCAAGCTTTGTTGACTGGTTAAGTGTATTGTATTTCTCACTTACAAACAAGGTTCCTGTCCATTTCACGAGTCCCTGTTGGTATGAGGACTTGGCTTCCAGTTCACTTACATTCTCAAGGTTGTGCACAGAGCTAAATTGCCACTTCGGTAACTTTAAATTGATTGCGATGAGCTAAAATAAATTAAATTTTTAAAAATACTTCAATACAAACCTACCTTCACACTCTAAATTTCTTGTAATAAATCCAAATAATACTTGGAATGACTCTGCTACTAACAGAGGTGCTGTATGCCACAGATGTATATCTGGCCAGGTGGAAGTTTTCTCCTGTTTCTTTCCTTTAGCATCTCTTTGAAGTGTTAACCATGTAGGATAGATAATTGAAAACTGTTGGGTCTGTGCTAAAAGAATAAAATGTTGTTTCTATAAAATTTCATACTGTGCCTCACAAACAATCAGCTGATATACATCTTGCCCTCTGATAAGAGGTAGAATTAAGTTATTTGGGTCCTTCAACCTGCTTTTAAGTATAGCAGTACAACTGATGGGGATAAGAAAACCCTTTTTACTTTGCATCGCAAAAGAAATATAAGTTTTCTCCAGTTTGATATTTCTAAATTACATTACTTCAAGTCTTATAACCACTGGTTTACATGCATGGTTATTTTTTGACTTGGCACGAAGGAATAAATGTGAAAATACACAACATACACTAAAGCAAAAGTATTTGGATTTAACAAGATTCTTAAGTTACTTGTTCCTTTGCTCCATCCAACAAAAACAGGTTACCCAAAGGTAACATCAATGCCAGGATAGACATTAACAGTACGAACATGTAAATCTGGATACATTAACAAATTACAAGCAAACATATAAATATATATGTTCATAGTACAGTATAGCAGAAGCACAGATAACATTACATTTTTAAATGTGTCTTGTGAATATTAAGCCAGTTGTGTGAATGCTGGTTACAGTAACATGCACGAACAGACACAAACCTATCAGTAACACCAAAACAAATGTGCAACATTACCATAACATTGAGTGTACAGTAATGTATAACATAAAGAATAACAGACATCCAAAGCAAAGATGGACTCCAAAGAAATGATGATGAAGATGAAATGAGTGGAATAAAGTAGAGAATTCTGGCAGAATACCGAATAGCTGCAAGGGAAAAATGACATTGTCAGAATCTTGAGAAACTCATTTAATTCAAAAAGAATCCCATCTCATCACCTTTATTACTGTACAACAATCTTAAAAATGTTATGTACGCTAGAAGCACCATGCTTACCTTCTAATTTTATATGGCTAATGTTTCAGCCTTGTAAAAAATAAAGCAAGCATTACTGAAATTCAAATGGAACAAGGCTGTTGCAAGCAATAACAGCTCACAATGATACTAAATATAGACAGCAGTAACACAATTGCTGTAAAGATGGTCTTACCATCAGTGAGGCTAAGTAAAATTGGGTTTGGTTAGTTATACTTTTTTTTCCTTTCTAAGCAAAGATGCACTTGCCAAGTTGTTGATGACTGGATGAATGCAACATGCCCAAATAACATCGTATTCCAAAGAATTAATATCCACTGTAAGCCCATAATTTTCCATATTTCTCCCACAGATATCAATGTTAATTAATAGAGCAAACAAGAAAAATCACAAATTAATGTTTTAGTATACAAGTAAAGAAATAATGAATTGATACATTAAGCTGAAATTAAATAAAAACCTAAGTCATCAACCTAATCCAAGTTTTGGATACAATGCAACTTCAATTGTAATTTCCATATACTAAAAACATATATATATATATATATATATATATATATATATATATATATATATATATATATATATATATATATATATATATATATATATATATTATATATATAATATATATATATATATATATATATATATATATATATATATATATATATATATATATATATATATATATATATATATATATATATATATATATATATTATATATATATATATATATATATATATATATATATATATATTATATATATATATATATATATATATATATATATATATATATATATATATATATATATATATATATATATATATATATATATATATATATATATATATATATATATATATATATATATATATATATATATATATATATATATAAATATATATATATATATATATATATATATATATATATATATATATATATATATATATATATATATATTATATATACATATATATATATAATATATATTATATATATATATATATATATATATATATATATATATATATATATATATATATATATATATATATATATATATATATATATATATATATATATATATATATATATTATATATATATATATATATATATATATATATATATATATATTATATAAATATATATATATATATATATATATATATATATATATATATATATATATATATATATATATATATATATATATATATATATATATATATATATATATATATATATATATATATATATTATATATATATATATATATATATATATATATATATATATATATATATATATATATTATATATATACATATACATATATATATATATATATATATATATATATATATATATATATATATATATATATATGAATGTCTTTTCCTGTAATACTACAGTGTAATATGAAAATAAGAAGGCCCATAAAACACTATTTAAACGTTGAAACCATATATTTGGGCACTTGTTTCAGTGCCCGTGTTCACTGGTAGAATATGGACAGGTGGAAAGTTACAATGGTATATATACAAAAACATGAAGGTGTGGCCTTAGGCCTCCGATGTTATGGAGGTGGCGTTTCTTAAGAAGGAGGAGAATGACCAAATTCCCTAGTGGTTTTTGGCCTCATTAAAGTCCCCCCAGCTATTGTCCCAGAAAGTAAAGATATCATCTACGTATCTAAGCCAGATCATATCTTTAATTTCTGGGACAATAGCTGGGGACTTTAATGAATTTTTAATAGGCTAAAAAGCTAGTTCCGACCATAAAATTTAAAACAGAATGGGAAAAGGACGGAAAACTGCCGTTCCTAGATGTACTGATCATAAGAAAACAGAACAGGTATGCATTTACAGTATATAGAAAACACACCTTCGCTGTCTCCTACATTCATTTCTTAAGCTACCATGACGTCTCCATAAAAATCATGGTAGGGTGCAACTTATTCCTCAGAGGACTTAGGATATGTTCAAATGAGTACCTGGATAAAGAATTTAACACAATCCGCCAACACCTAACATTATCGAGAGGGCTATTAACAAAGCGAATAAAATATACTATAGAGGTCCCACTCACAACAGACAAATAGATTTCAACAACAAAATAAAGCTTCCATACGATGAAAACATCCAAAAGGCCACCGAATAACTCAGTTCTAATAATCCTTTCATTTTCCATTATCCCAAATCCATCGGGAGTTCGCTTGTTAACGTATACTTAAATAACAAAAGGGAAGAAGCCGGAGTTTACAAGATACCGTGTAGCAATTGTCATGACATCTATGTAGGCAAGACAGGTAGATCGCTCTCGCAAAGAATAACAGAGCACAAAAGATCAGTACGTTACGTTTCGGAGAGTTCGGGAATTTTCCTACATATCAGAAATACAGGGCATGTCATTAACTGGAGTGGGGCGGAGTTGGTTTTCAAGAGTAGCTGTCCATACAAAAGAAAGATGCTGGAATCTGCTATCATCAATCAAACCAACAATATGAACCTGTCAGGAGGACATAAGAAATTGGACGCCATCGACACCTTAATCCTCAAACCCCTTCTGAAGAAGATGACCCAAGAAACGCGACCGCCAGATCCATCGCCAAACGGGAGCTAATGAGGCCAAAAACCACTAGGGAATTTGGTCATTCTCCTCCTTCTTAAGAAAACGCCACCTCCATAACATGGGAGGCCTAAGGCCACACCTTCATGTTTTTGTATATATACCATTGTAACTTTCCACCAGTCCATATTCTACCAGTGAACAGGGGCACAGAAACAAGTGCCCGAAATATATGGTTTCAACGTTTAAATAGTGTTTTATGGGTCTTCTTATTTTCATATATATATATATATATATATATATATATATATATATATATATATATATATATATATATATATATATATATATATATATATATATATATATATATATATATATATATATATATATATATATATATATATATATATATATATATATATATATATATATATATATATATATATATATATATATATATATATATATATATATAAGGGATTTTGACAAAGGAAAATCTATTTCTGAGGAAGGTCACGTGTCACCCGGTGAAATTCCATTACAGCACGAATTTCTAGGTATAATAATGCTAGATATACCAGAGAAAAGAGCTTTCAGGAAAGCTGGGGTTACTACCCCCAGTCGAGCGTCTTCTAGGAAGACGTCGGTATAAAGAAGGGTGAGTGAAATACCACTACCACGGAAACATACTCGAAAGATCTCTCCTTATCAAAACCCCCGGAACAGAGCGGTGAGCCATTACAGCCCCTACACTCAACACCCGCCAGGACGGCGACACCGGCGCCACCTACCTCATTCCATGCTAGCACTAACCCCAGACTTGGCATGTGCAAGTAGGGGAGTACTAGGTGAGCCAGGGAGGGTCACGGGTGACACGGGACCTTCCTCAGAAATAGATTTTTCCTTTGTCAAAATCCCTTTTCTGAGTTCAGTCCCGTGTCAGCCGGTGAAATAGTGATAGAGAATCATGCCAAGGCTGCAACTACAAGGAAAAAAGGGGTAATCTGAAGAAAAGGCAAAACTTTACGAAAATAATTTTAATCAAGGAATCTCTTTCATGTAGCAAGAATACTAAGTCTAAGGCACATCAAAAACTTAATACTATGAAACGTGGGGAAGTCCCGGCACGACGGGAAGAGGCCCCCAAAAATCTTAAAATTACTTAAAGCAAATTGAAACATGAAATGTGCATAAGATAATTGCAAATACAACCTTAAAACTATACACGTAAACTTAGGCTAAACACGTAAGAGACAAGATCAATGAAAATTAACATATACAGAACATATACATATATCTGGGGTACATGGAGCAAAATAAAAACCGTCCAGTACCCCACAAGAAAAAAACAATCATAACATGTCAGATTACACTTTTCCATCATCAGATACAAGATACATCAATATGAGGAGCCAGGCAGTGAGGCATAATCAACCAGGAGGATAAGCAGAGAAGTAAATGAGGCAGGCAGGCGGGGAAAGGATAGGATAAGGATATGATTAGTTAAGGTGGGGAGATGACACTTCCCACAGCTATGGTAGAAAATTTCAGGGCTTGAGCGATTTTAAATAGTGGCGTTTAAACACTAGAGGTGATTTCCAACCCGTAAATTTGGATAATTCTGAGAAGTCCATATTATGAAAGTAATTAATGGAAGTAGCAACTGCTCGAATATCATGAACCTTAGGAACTGAATCTGGGTTGGCCTGTTTAATGAAATACAGAATTTGTTGTCTTATAGCATTCAGTGAAAGAGTACCACCTTTCTCCCTGATAAAAAGAGGACCCGACTTACTCTGTGGAGTTCTTAAAAGGTAAGATTTAAGTGTATAAACTGGACATAAAGACTGGTCTTGAGGAAGGGGCACCACCTTCCAAGGAGACCATCTGTCCTGTGGGTCTTCGTTCTTAGCTAAAAATCTAGGGTCAGGGAAAGGAGGACCTCTCCAAACGGGAGGAAGTTCACAAAATTATCACCTCTAGTGAGAGCCGACAGCTCTGAGATTCTAGCACCTGAAGCCAAGCTAATCAAAAATAAAGTCTTCCTTAACAGATCCTGATAAGAGCAATGAAAGTTATCCAACTCTGATGCTAACTTAAGGACGTCATTGAGAAACCACGTAACAGAATGTGGGCGTGATACTGGTCTCAGACGGCGCATGCTCTGGGGATAGATGAAAAATAGGAATCTGTAAGGTCGATTTTAAAGCCGAAAGAAATACTTTCTTCAATGCTGACTTGACTGTGGTAATAGTGGCCGGAGCAAGGCCTTTTTCAAACAGTGATCTAAAGAAAGAAACTCCTAAATTAGTCGTCATGATTTTGGCTTCAGATGCTTTCAGGAAGGAGGCTAATTTTTTGACTGCTGAGTCATACTGTCTAAGAGTAGAATCTCTTTTATCTGATTCTAAAAACAGAGTGTTGACAGGGTCAATGTTCGCTCCTTTTGGGCTGCGAATTTTATAAAGTCCATAAAACTAGGGCATTCTGAATTCTTGAGGAAGCTGACACAGTCTTGGTTTGTACTGTCTGGGTCAGTATGGGCTTGGGAATCCAAGACTCCGTAATCCCAGTTCCTGAAGAAGAGGAACCAATTGCTCTTCGGCCAATAGGGGCTACTAGGGCTGGTTGACCTTTGAATGTCCTGAGTTTGTGTAATACTTTCAGCAGTAAATTTATTGGAGGGAACAGATAAATTTTTCTCCCAATTGTTCCAATCTACTGTCATTGCGTCTGTGGCGTCGCCTGAGGGTCCAGGTTGGAGCCACGTAACAGGGGGAGCTTGAAGTTGCTCTCCGTCGCGAACAGATCCACTTGGAGGCCCGGAACCCGGCGGCAAATCCATTTGAAAGATTCCACGTCCAGGGACCACTCCGTCTCCAACGGAGTAGCCCTGGACAGGGAATCTGCCACCACGTTCCATACCCCGCTAGGTGGGTGGCTGACAGGTGCCAGCGTGCTTGTTCGCCAGGAGAAGATAGCAATCATTACTTGGTTTACTCGACCTGATTTGGAGCCGCCCCTGTTGATGCAATGAACTACCACTGCGCTGTCCAACACCAGCCTGATATGAATCCGGTTGGGGGCGGATTTTCTTCAGAGTTAGAAAGACCGCCATAGCTTCCAGGGTATTTATATGGAACTGCTGTAACATTGTGGACCACGTTCCTTGTACTTTCTGTTTTGGTGAATATCCCCCAGCCGCTTAGGGAAGCGTCTGTGTGAACAACTAGTGCGGAGGGGGAAATTGAAGCGGAACTGTTTTGGACAGGCCTCTGACTGTGGTCCAAGGCCGCAGTCTTGTCTTTAAGATTCGAGGAATAGAGGAGACCTTGTCTCTGAGCTTGACATTGGCTCGACTCCGCCACACTCTGTTTATGTCTTTTAATTTCGCTTTTAAGAGCAGGTCCGTCACTGAGGCAAATTGAAGAGACCCAAGGACTCTTTCTTGGGATCGGCGGGATGCCGATTGATTTTTGAGAAATTTCCTGGTGAGAGATGCTATCTCTTTCCTCTTGGGAGGCGGGAGAGATAACGTGTGAGAGGACAGATCCCACTGGAGACCCAGCCACTGAAACCGGGACTCCGGAGTCAAGCGGGACTTCTCTCTGTTCAGTTGAAAACCTAACGACTCCAGGAAATTGATGACTATGGACGTAGCCTTCTGACACTCCGGAACTGTTGGTGCCCAAATTATCCAATCGTCTAGGTACGCTGCTAGGGATATCCTCGAGACCGGAGTTGTTGCACTACCGTGTCCGCCAGCTTGGTGAATACCCTGGGCGCAATGTTTAGACCGAAGGGCATGACCCTGAAGGAGTAGGCTTGATTCCCGAGTCTGAAACCGAGGAACTGAGAGAAGTTCGCGCAATCGGGACGTGATAATAAGCGTCTGAAAGATCGATAGAGGTGGTGACGGCTCCACGCGGAAGTAGAGTCCGTACCTGAGCTACGTAAGCATCACGAAATTTGTCGCATTTTATGTAGAGATTTAGACGCGACAGATCCAGGATCACTCTTTGCTGATCGGAGTCTTTTTGGGAACAGTGAATAACCTGCCTTGAAACTTTAGGTGCCTTACTTTCTTTATTGCTTGTTTGTTGAGCAATTCTGTCACGTAATCCTGTAGGATTGATGTGGGTGGCTGGTAAAATCTGGTTAGAGGAGGAGGGTTCTTGATCCAGCTCCATCCTAGTCCTTTGGACACAATGCTGTGTGCCCAAGGGCTGAAGGTCCATTGGTCCCTGAACCAATACAGGCGACCACCTACCTGGGTTCTCTCAGTGGGAGGAGCGGGTTTATTCCCCTACCACGTCCAGGCCTTCCCCTTGGGGTGGTGTTGGGCTTTCCTCTATGAGGACTCTGCCTCTTCCCCCTTGCGACCCTATTAAGGCCGTGAAAGTATCCACGGCCCTCATATGTGGGGTTATGCGCTGGCGAAGCCACATGAAGGTGCAGCTGGTTGGACCAGCACATACTGTTGGGGTGAGCCTTGGAGGTGGAAGGCTGTGCTACTGCCGAGACCGGGACGGCTTGAACTACCGCCTGATGGTGGGGCCTCTTATGCCTCCTGAAACGTTTGCCTCCTCTCGTCTGGGGGCCGGCAGATTCTGGGGTCTTGCGCTTATAGGCAGAAATGCCCCAGCGAGAGCGCAGACTCTGGTTGGCCCTTGTAGCTTCGGCCATAACATTTGTGACCTCCTCTTCTGGGAAGAGGTTAGGTCCCCAGATCGAGCTCTTAACGAGCTTGTTAGGCTCGTGGCGGATAGTAGCATCGGCGAAGATGAATTTCCTGCATTCCAGTCTGGCCATGATAAACTCGAACAGGTCAGACTGAAAGCCAGCTAGCAGGGACTTAGCCAAAACCTGAAAGAATGGCTCGTCCGCGCAGGAGACGGCAGTAGCTTCCGTAAGGCAGACGGAGTTCAAGGACCGGGCTAACTTAGTCCGGGCATCAAACTCCGCCTTCAACAAAGATTCCAGCAGCTTGGGAGCTGCTCACTGAATTGCGAGGACGCACAGAAAGGGTCCAGCTTCCCGACAGTGAAAGTGGACGGGGCGTCCACCCAGAACTCATCACTTCCTGGGAATACCAGTGAAGTGGGGTCTGTTTCCCTCAGCTGTGGTAACGGATTACCTTCAAAGCACGCTCGGGCCGTAGCCAGAGCGACTTTGTCCAAGCAAGGGGTGGGCAGGTTGTCTCCCAGGGCGAACATTGTAAAGTTGCCCTTGAAAGGAGTCAACTTCATATTTTCTGCCTGCCACTCCGTCAGAGTGCGCAGGAGAGCCGACTGAGCTTGGTCCCTAGGGACGATGACAGTCTCCCTAGGAACCTTATCTGACCGAATCCATGCTTCCTCCGTAAGCCTCACGAAGCCTGGGTAAGGGGGCAAGAGATCGGGGGGGAAGAACTCCAATTCCTCCAACCGTCTCGTGCCAAGACCTTCAACCGTGAGCTTGCCATCATGTTGGATGGCCCGGAGTGCGAAACGCCAAGGGTTACCGACATCGAACGGCGGGAGGTCCGCTGTGTCGGGGATAACATACTGTGGTTCGGCTGGGGGTGGGCGAGCCATTCCCGCCAGTATGTTATCATGACTGGCCAACTTCTCAGAGATTTTACTAAATCTCGTATCTAGGTCCTCTGTGAACTTCCTAAAAAGTTGATTTGCAAAGGCCTCTGCGTCGAAAGCAGGTTGGCGAGGAGGGCTTGGTTTTGCAGCCCTCTTACTCGCGCCTTTGCCGGAGGAACCAGACTTGCTCCCGGAGGCTACAGGTCCTGAGACCTTAGCCTTCGACGGGGGGAAGGGCGATGCCTTCTTGGAAGACGAGGACTTAAAGCCCTTCGCCTTCCATGAAGTCTTCAACTTCAACTTGGGGATAGCAGACGGAGCTCTATCACCCAAGGAGGAAGACTTCACAAAACCTGCGAAGGAAGAAACAGATGAAACAGGGGAGTCAAAAAGAGGGGGGCCCGCCCCAACAACCTCACCTACCTCACCACTTACCACCTGGTCCTGCTCGGTGTTCATCGGTTCCAGGTTTAAGTCCAAGGCGGCTACATCCTCCGAGACCTCAGCGTAGAGGATATCCACTTGGGGTGGCTGGGTCGCATCCCGGATTTGCTGGATGATGGGGGTGGCAAGATCTTCAGGCACTGCGGCCGCCACCCGTGCGGCGGGGTAGAGCAGGTCCCTCAACTTAGCGCCGAGGACGTAGGGCTTCCCAGCCGGAACATTCCTGCCAAACCCAGCCACCCAGGCCCGGAGGGATTCCAAGGCAGACTTCTTGGAAGATTCGTCCGCCTGTAAGAAAACCAACAATTAGCTAAGAACGAAAAAAACAGTCCGGGAACCCTGTAAACAATTATACAATATGAGGAGCGTAAAACGGAAGAAGACTGTCACTTACCGACTCATCCTGGACGGTTGCACAGAGAGCGAAGCAAACCTCACAACCATCGGGGTGCCAAACAACCAGGTCGTCAAGTCGGACTGCACAACCAGCGTGGGTCCGGCACACTACGTGACCGTAGGGTTGTTGGAGGGAGGCGGTACACCCCGGCTCCTCACAGCGAACAGTCTGTAAGTAGAAAAGTACATGAACCTACCACCCTAAGCAATCTAAAGCCGGCAAGGCCGGGAAACTCAACTACAACCGGAATACTCCGGCGGAGAAGAACTCCCTTATCATAAACTGGGCCAATAAGCTCTAAATTACACAGAGTGGAAGGTAAAAGCTTTCAGACCCCGGAATACTCCGGGGAATGAAGGAATGAGAAACCAGGAACTAACCATAAGGGCTGCCAGTAAAAATAACGGCGGAGCCCCCGGGTGTAGGACCGGACTCACGTATATATAATATAAAGGAGAGTACTCCTGTAGATAAACAGACTTATCTAAATATCAGTCAAAAATAATAACAATAACAAGTGACGGTAAATACTCCGGAGACCGGAGGGATCCGCTCCCCTTATATAATGTAAATCCTTCCGCACTTACTTCCCCGCCGGAGAAACAAGACGGGCAAAATGCTCGTATGTTCATAACATAAGCCAGAGCAATTATATTTTACCCTATCTACGTAACCCGACAGGGAGACGAGAGGTGTGGGATAGAGTCTCGAACACGTTCGAGCAAACGAACCACCAACCCCAACACAGCGATGCTAGGGACTGTATGGGAGGGAGCGAATCCCTCTACCAAAAGGAGGAGTCCCTGAACTCGGAGAAAACGCCATCTAGCGTCACCCGCGCGAGTAGAGCAAGGCTGGAGGGGGGGGGTGGAGTAGGGGAGAGGGGTAGGCTACCAGGAAGGGAACAGGAGACAGGGAGAAACATATCACCCGCTCAACTGCACCCATACCTCCAAGAATAATGAAACTTGGGAGGGTAGCCTACTACTGGAAGCTACGCAGCCCGAAGCCCGACTCCTTCCTAGGCGAAGCCTAATAGGGACCTAACCTAGTATAGGCTAGGAAAAAGGGAGGAGTGCGGAGGGGAGGGGGAAGCAACAGGGAGAGAAATTTTGTGCCGAGAACCAACCGGGATCGAGAAGGGGGGGCAAGGAGGCGACTAGCCTAGAGGAAACACATCCAAAGAACTCTATTCCCCCAAATGAAGGAAGAGAACTAAGGGGCTCACTCTGCCCACCGAAAAACGACCCCGGAGGAAACAGCAACCAAAACTCCCTCAACCTGATGATCTCCACACCCAGGGCAAGGGGATGGAAGCAAACAAGCCTACTCCACAAAATAGCCATCACGCATAAAAAAATGGAACCAAAATGTGCTCAATAGGGTGCGTAGCCTACCTCGGGGAAGCGGTTAGATCTGAGGCTGCCGCCACCACACGGAGGTAAACAACAAAATAAATAAAATAAATAAAATAAATAAAATAAAAGAGAGCACCATCTCCAAGAATAAAATAATTAGCCTACTTGAGACCAAAAATAATAAGGAACCCAACCTGGGGGGGGGAACCTGGACGGGGCATCACCCTAACAAAGGCCGATAGGCCAATGAAACGTAATTTCGTAAAACAAAAAAGGGGGGGAGCCACCGCAAGGAACCACCAGGAAGGGAACCAAGGGGTAAAAATCTATCTATAACGACGAGGAGACAACTCCAACCGAAAAGAACTGAAGGAGTCGCCTCGCGGTCGACATGGCTGGCGGGGGACGCCGTGGCGTCATAAAAAGATCTCAATATTTATGAAAATACGAGACCATAACAGCCAAAAAATAGAACAAAACCCCACAAGAAGATGGTACTTAACTTGGAGATGGTAAAGCTGCTCGATGCCATCGTAGATGAAAGAAAATCCAAAATAAAGGAAGACGAGCACACAAAAGAAATGGATGCAGTCACGTGCTAGAAAATGGAATGAGGTAGGTGGCGCTGGTGTCGCCGTCCTGGCGGGTGTTGAGTGTAGGGGCTGTAACGGCTCACCGCTCTGTTCCGGGGGTTTTGATAAGGAGAGATCTTTCGAGTATGTTTCCGTGGTAGTGGTATTTCACTCACCCTTCTTTATACCGACGTCTTCCTAGAAGACGCTCGACTGGGGGTAGTAACCCCAGCTTTCCTGAAAGCTCTTTTTCTCTGGTATATCTAGCATTATTATACCTAGAAATTCGTGCTGTAATGGAATTTCACCGGCTGACACGGGACTGAACTCAGAAAATATATATATATATATATATATATATATATATATATATATATATATATATATATATATATATATATATATATATATATATATATATATATATATATATATATATATATATATATATATATATATATATATATATATATATATATATATATATATAATAATTTTTACCAAAATCTACTCAAAACATGGAATTTACGAAAATCACTATTTGTGAAATACTAAGGAAAGTAAAAGAAATGACACTAATGGTCATGGCAACACTATCTTCTACTAGTGCTGTATCAATGTAGGTCTGGGTGCTGTAACCAAATTATCATATACGGTATAAGGAATTTTCTCCTATTCGAAATATAATGGTGTTATTCAAGAATGCTGCATTCAGCCAATCATTACCAACCTCATAAGTAAACCAATGCCTAGATGAAAGGAAAAGAAAATGAAAGAAATCAGAGTACAGGAAGGTAACCACTACTGAAAGCACAGCAGCACATGTTTAATACATCACAGGTCTCTCAATCAGTAAACAGAACCAGTGAACATGGTACTCACAATGCTCAATAACTGTAAGTCGATCAGTAAATTGGAACACCAGTTTTAATAGCCACTAATCAACCAATCAGTAAAGCTGAGCAATAATAAGTCTGATCAGACACTGATGAGACCCAAGCTCCTAAAATCATTAACAAAACTTCCAACAAGCCTTGGGTTAAGAGGTTGTTGTAAAACTGAAATGGCATCACTGTACTTTGACACTGTATAATTTTTTCCTTGAAGTCTATACATAATAGAAAAGCTTTAAAATCCTACAGCCATGTTTCGCCAAATTACAAGAGAGCAGTGTTACTGACAGTGAAGTGTAAACATACAGCTGGTGACAGAAAATGGTGCCACATAAAACTACAGTACATGGTGAAACTGTGTAAATTTTACAAAAGTACCACTGGAATATTTGCTTTATATAAATAAAAAAAAAAAGTTCTGCAACTTAAAACTGCTAAATTAACAAGGAAGATTATATTAAACAAATACTTTAGCAGTGCTACTCGACACAGTTGTTATGAGAATAACAAGGTAAAAGCAAGAAAGTAACCAGAGTTTTACAATTTGTGATTCACTTCAAATTTCAAGCCTAAAAACTGACTGTACTACCATTTATTTGTGTTCCTTCCCAATTACTCACCTATTAACCCTAGCATTCACACCAGGCTGGTAATTGATAGCCACAACTTCTTCCTGATAATCCATACCCTCTTCAGGTGATGCAACAGAAGCTTCAGTTGTGTGGAAATCATCACTGTCTTTGAGTGAAACAAAAGGAAAAGCAAATACAGTGCTGTATAATAAAAGTCCACATTATATAATACAAGAGTGATGGACTAACTTATGCAAAAGACTTGAAATGTACACAGATTAAACTAAGGTTACTTCTATTTTCTACAGATGGGAACTCAGTTTTATACATGCTTCTGACAAACTAGCAAGGCCAAGTTCAAAATTTTCAAAATTCCAGAACAGCATCATCTGCATATTTTTCTACGCAGCATCAGCAATACCTTATCAATTTACCTAAAAAATGCCTTTTACATTTGACTTTTAAATACCATTTATTCTTCCTCTTTCCACATTCGACATCTGCTGTCACAAAGTTAACTGTCCCTCTTTTCAGGCAGCAAACGGGAGAAATGCAGCCAAAAGGTTTAAAAGGGTAAGGGGAAAGGTTATTACATTTTGAAGTGATATCACAAGAGGAGTCAAAGAAGAAACTGATAACTTTCATAACAAATATTAACAGACGAGGGTAATGCACGTGTCAGAATAAGTCAGAAAACTGGAGCTACTAAGTAAAATCTACTAATGTATTGTTACAATCCAAGTAGGCAGTATTCATGAGAAAGGTCTATAAAAGTATCAAGTGAATCCTTCAAATCACATTCAATTCTGGGAAAAATAAAAACATTCTGACAATCTAGTGAAAACAAATACTTTACCATGCAGTGAACACATTTCCTGAAAAAACTTACCATCATCAGCATTAGTATGCGCTCTCCTTGCTCTACGAGCATGTATTTGCTCTTTTTTCTTCTTTCCACTAAATGGCACTTTTCTTCGGTACTGAGGCATCTTGAATAACCACTGAAATTTACAAAAATATAAAATTCAAATAGTTTCTAAAGCATTTTCAGTTTTCTTACCAAGCAAAGTATAGTTCTGCATTTACCTTTATTGGTTAGGTTATCTGCTATGAGACATGAAAAACTACCCTAATTATGCAGTTAACTATTCAATGGTCTTCTGTCTATTATACATATTCTCAAGATAAAATCTGCAACTAGAGAAAGGATGTTAGTCTAATCAGATGGGAGTGAGGTACACAAAAGTGAAAATCAAATTATCAGTGAAAGCAAACGTTTTTCCTAATACAAACCCCACTGTTTACTTGAAAGAGACATCGCACCATTTGATACATGTGTAGCCTCTCTCCTGTGACAAGTTAGGGAGGGCATGGCACCCTGTGATAATGCAGCCCCTTTTGATAGGTTAGGGATGACGCAGCACCCGGTGACACAGGGCTCTCTTTGTTACATGGCCTTCTTGGTAGGTTTAGGAGACATGGAACTCAGTGATACAAGGCCCCCTTTGATAGGTTAAGGAGGACATGGTGTCCAGTAATACACAGCCCTTTTTTACAGGTTAGGAAGGACATGACACCCTGTGACAGTTCATGGAGGATATGGCACCATGTAATACACACCCGAGACAGTTTAGGGACACGGCACCTTGTGATACATGCCACGGTAGTGTGGATCTCTGTAACAGAAGAGAGACATGGACCCCCAGACAAGGGTAGCTTAGGTTAGATTAGGAATATGTCTTGTGGGCCTGTTTCACTTGTTTTTACATCGCCCCAACCACGAACCCTAGGTTTTCACTCCCAGTGCAGCTTTAGTCCACCATAACCCATAATTGTTTACCAAACAAGGAAAAATTAAAGACTTTCTTATTTCTGGATGTAATGACAGTGTGGACTTGACAATGAGGGTGGCATGTCACTTCAAATGTCTCTGCTAATGTATGAGCATTTCAAATGAATCTGTAGGTCCAAGAAAGCACCTTTCGTAATGTGGAACCTTATGATGAGCTTACTGTAAATATGTAAATGAAGTGAGTAGCAGTGGTTGCCAGTCGTGTCTGCTTTTCACCATCTCAAGCCTATGGATGCTATTTGTGAATATGATGCAAGTGAGTGGTCTTCTGCCCTCCCCACAACAACCAGGATAGGGTATGGCATCTGAAGTTAAGTTAGGTTAAGGTAAGTCTGGTTAGGTCAAATTCCCTCTGAAATGCCTTCTAGCCTACAGCAGTCCTGACCCCTCACTTTCCATTCGCTCCAGAATTTTAAATGGATGGACATGAAACAGTTGATATTAGGCCTAAATGGAAACAGCCCTGGTCATTGCAGCTGTAAGTCATCTAGGTTGTAACATCCAAAACAACGTAAGGCATTATGTTTATGGTATTTACCATCATTATTTAATGTTTTACGTACATCCCCAAGGGGCTGGTATTAAACACGGCGCCCATTTTACAAGTAAACATGTTTACAGCCTAAATGATTTACAGCCGAAACAACCTGAACTCAATGGAAATAGGACATTCAGACTAAAAAATCTGCCCAAAGACTGTTTCAAGATGTTAAAAACATTCATATTTAGTGACTGTTATGCTAGCAAAAACAAGATTTGTGATACTTAAAGAATAGCCTGAACTAACACAGGCTACATTGTTTTTAGAGATGCAGAGTAATAGTCTAAACTAACACAGGCTACATTATTTTTGGAGATGCAGGGTAATTCTACAGACAAGCTCTGCGGGGCACTATGTTTAGTACCAGCCCCCTCAGGGATGAATATAAAAGTGTTAAACAGTAAATTTCTCAAATTACCACACTTGTACTGCATTACATACATCCTTTTCTATACTGTTCAGTCAAAAAAGGATAGTTTGCAGAACAACGGATCTACCTCCAAATGGAGGCTAAGTCCATTGTCTCCGATGCTACTTGGGGGGGGCGGCCCACCCATTTCCAGCGCATGGCACCATAAGTGAGGTTAGGAAGATAAGGTCTGGTTAGGTCAAGACATGGCAGTCTTGGAAAAGTTAGGTTTGTTTACATCTGCAGAACCTGTCCCATTGTTCTACACTCACCCCATCAAGAAATTTCATTGGTAGAACTATGGGGTTGCTCCGCATCGGGTAATACCTTAGAAATTGACTTTCCCTATAATATTTTGCTTGCTTATTAACAATTTACTGTTATTTTTTGTTGGTCAACTGTAATTAACCTGTAATTAAAATCAGAACTGACGTGTTTTTGTATACTGGCCATCCTGGAATGCTGCCGCGCATGCGCAGTGTTAAAAGCAGGGCTGCCATTACTGATTTTGAAAACACGCTGCAGGAGCTTCTAGAACGCACCAGAAATGCGCTAAATCCTTTCTTAGGAGCGCTATAAAAGGTGCTAGGATATTTTGAAATGCCAAAAAAATTTATAAACTTAAATTTATAGTTTGCAGTTAGGAATCAGATAAAAATTTTCTTAAACACTGGTTTTTATTTAACCATATTTCTATATCAAGTGGATAAAAAAATTTTCATTGACAGAGAGCACAGTTTGGAAAAAAGAGAGAAAGAGCGGTCTACCATAATATAACCATGATAATGCAGAAATTGTTTCAATACAGTGCGGCAAAAATCTCTGAAAGGCAATCGTTTAATATATTTTGTGTTATCAGCTGGAAACGCACTAAATTTGTCTAAAAGGCGTCAAATGATGCGGCAGCGCCAGATGGGAAAAAAATGTGCTAGACTGTCCAGAAACGCACTAGATCTAGCGTGAAACATGCTGAAATGGCGACTGCGGTTATAGGGGAGCTTTTGGCAAAAAGCTGAGTTTCCTTCACCGGGGGTCTGGGGGGCAGAGTCCCTCAGGTAAGTAACACAGCCTGCTAGGTTAGGTTAGGTTAGGTTAGGGTTAGTATAGTTCCTTTCATAACAGGTTACCTTAGCCAATCCCTTCTTGTACACGTGGCTCCCTGATGAGTTGCGCATGCGCGGAACCATTTCATAACAACAACATTCACTGTAACTGTATATGCGAACTGTACAGAGTTACCCTGCAGTTTTACCAACGATTTTTCGACAGTGTGACCCGAAAGTTAAAATAGAAGTTTAAAACCGGAAAATCCATTGGATAAACCTTATCTAAATGTCTAACACAATCAGCGTGCTACTACTTATTTCTACCTTTTTAAAATACTATTTATCAATATTAACTCAGTCCGCTGTCAATGACACACGTGAATTATTTGATATGGATACTCACAGACTCACCTGCGTTCTAAAAGTGCCAATCCAAGTAGTAATATTATTAGTAGTATTAATAATGAGGTATCGGGTTTGAAACGGCTCCCTCGTATTCTAGTTTGCTTTGACTATGTTTACGTTTATTTCTCTATGGTACTTATCCTTTTAATAAATTCTTTCCCATTCTCATTTCCATATCATGACAAATCTGTGAAAAATAAAATAGCTGTCAGCTCGTCTTTATGCCTGTTACATGAAACTCAGTTTACTAAAATATTACTGTGTGCTAAAACACGTTATAAATTTTCATATACATCACACATTTGGTTTTTTTCCCTTTAATCTTTTCCTTTTACTTACCTCCATCGTGTGCAGTCTAGCTCTGCTCAACAACACTGTCTTTCTAATATTATCAAACAAGTTCAGTTCTGGTAAGTATTTCCTTTGCAACAGCTTCTCGGCGTAGGCGACTTGCCCTCGTATCTGAGATATGTAATTTTATTTTTTGCCTGCTTCAAATTCAGTAAAAATTTCCTCTTCTCTCCTAATCTTCTTTTGGTAAGTTTCTCTGTTGCATTGTCTCCATTTCTTCTTGTGGTCTTGATTCCAGTGATTACTTATATTTCTACATTTTTCTTTGAGTTTTTTTTTTTTTTTTACCTTCTTGTTAAGTCTATTGGCTGTCTTTCTCCTTTCCATGTAAACTTCTTGTTCAGCTATAATATCCTAATATTGCTTTTACAACTTTTTCCTTAAACTTATTTGCTAACTGTTCTGTACATTTGTTTTTCTTCTTATCTATTTTTCGTATCCTTATTATCTTCGTCACATTCACTTCCTCATCATTACTTTTTACATAATTGCCCAAAACCAGAACAATCCTTTTGACATGCATGTCATTTCTATGGTCTCTAACCCCCTATGGTAAAATTGTGGTATGCTAAACATACCCATGACACTTTCACACGGTACAGTCACCCCCTATTATCTTATATGCACAGATTTTATCAACTCTTAATCTTAGATCCCCTACTGCTCTGTCCTGTATCTGTTCTTTATCTGTCAACCTACTTCCTAGTGCTGATGCTGTTTACTCTTTCATCTAACTGGCTTAAAGTTTTTAATGTCTTTTTTTTTTTAATCCATCTCTTCTATTTCCTGTCTCTATCAGTTTACTAGCCTAATCTCTCATCTACTGACTGTTGTCCCCTATATCCAACACAGAGAACGCCCTTCCTTCTTGCCTAAATATTAAAGTTGCTTGGTTTCAGTTTTCTGCCACCTCAAAAATACTTAGGTGAACATCAGCCAGGTTTCCCCAACTCCCCATCACTGTGGAAATAATTAACCACAGTACAGGGCCAGTGATTTTTCATTGCCAGAGGAGACACAAACCCTCACCACTTGAGTAGACTGTCAAGGCACTTGCCATTACGCCAGTGACACAGTCTTATTTCTAGTCCTTGTGGTTATCTACAGGCCCTTCTTTTTCGTTTCCCTATCATATCTCATTATATTGAGTCATTTTCTTCAGCTTTGTTTGGCCTAGGCTGGACCTGAGTGACAAAAGAATAGGATAATTCTGTCCTTTCAATTCCAGCATATTCAGTCTAGCTTTCATCATCATTACTACCTTCCTTGTATGAGTGATGTTAGCTAAAATGACGCAACATTCAACAGAAAGGTAATGATCACTGCATCACTTGAAAACTAATTGCTTATTAAGTAGGTAATATATAGAACCATTATAATGAAACATTTGTATGAATAAAAGATAAGTGATATGTAATGCAATGCTATTTTAGATGACAGTTATTGATAACCATAAAGTACAGCAGTCACAAATAACATCTGAAAAATTGTTCATCTCCTCATGCAGAAATTGAGTATATTTTATTTTTGTATGACTATACTCATTTTTGGTTCTGTTTCATGCTATCTTTTTATATAAAATAAAATATTCCAAATTACAAAGTACTGTAATAGGTTTGTTACAAAGTTCTCCTATCAGTTGAGTTTAAAGTGTAAAAAAGTTTACAGTGTTATCTGTCACTGAAACCACCTGCTCATACAATGCAAACTGATTTTGTATCCTTATGAGGTACACCAGGTATTTCCTTGACTTTTTTTCTGAAAAGAAGGCATGTTTTATAAACCAGCAAATATGATGACTTAAGCTGCCAAACATGAATCAAAATTCACCAAAAAGGCTGAGAGAGTGTTCGCACCTAAATGATACTGGTGAACTGCAGTTGTTCATCATTAAAATTGATTTTGTAAGGTGCAGACAGCCAGAACTTTAATAACAGAGAACACCATTTCAGCCCATAAAGAAAACTCACTAATGCATATTTAAAGATTGCAAGAAAATTAAGCATATATCATCACCAGAATATAAAAAACAAATGTTAATTGAAGAAAATAGCAGAAGAGCTAAATATAATTTAATATAAATAGCAGAAAATTTAGCATAAATAGCAGAAAAGCTAATTATAATTTAGTATAAATATAGCTGTCTCTCAAGCACAATCACTACTAGCTAAGTGGAAGTGTTCTTTTTATTCTTGGAGTGTGACTACTGAGGTGCTGATCTCACAATTAGACAATTGTAAACTGATGGGTTTACTTTATGTTCAAACAAGCCAAAATTTAGAAAAATATCCTGTACTCACCAAACCCCAAGCCAAACCCAGGAGAAGACAATTACAGTTCCAATTCCCCATCCCCTTACAACTGTGATGAGACTATTCATTAAACAGTATTTGTTGAGAACCATCATCTACATTAATTACAAGATGAAAAGATTTGTTGGGGTGTTTAGGTGACTTAGACAACAAGCAGGCTGGGTGAGAGGCTTCTACCCTGGATGACAAAACATGAGGAGAGGCTCCTTGTGCCAATGTCAATGGCTGAAGAAAATTGAGGATATACTTCTTTCCAGTAGTTAATGGCATCCTAGAGCCATGCAAGGATACTCTATAGAAAGTGTTTAACACCTTAAGAGTTTCTGCATCATCATCTCTGGATTTATATTCTCCTACAGTCAGCCCCTCCTTGATCATCAACTCTTTGATCAGCAAATCTCTGTAACACTTAAGCAACTGAGAAACATTCAATTTGTACACCACCTTGAACCCAACATTCCAAAACTACTAGCAGAAAGGAATCCCATGAAATCATGGACATATTCAAACCATATCCCCACCAAACAGCAGCCAAAGATGACAGTACAGTATTTCATCCAAAGTATCAGCAATGCAGCTGATAACTTCATTCACATTAAGATTCCTAACAAGGCTACTTTCAAGGATATGGACCTAGTTCTCCCAACATTTGTTGGGAGAGAGGTAGCTTTAGAGGGCAAGAGCATTTCCTTAATATTTTCACACTATCATTCATGGCTATGGATAACATGATGCAGTATATAAGAGAGGAATCTATTGGAAACTTCATCCCCTCTAGAGTACTGCTTAAGGGCCAGCAGAATGTATGTAGCTAACCATGTGGCTAAAGATGATGGTTATCATTATCCAAGCTATAGACCTGGAATTGTCATATTTACATCACAAATCTACACTTCAACAAATCCCTTCAGTGTCCATAGATTCTCTAGTGGTAAACTAAAAGAGCAAGTTTCAGATCTCTTTCTGTATTGGAAAGCAAGGTTAGGGTGATACAGTCTAATAATGTGGACCTTTGGGCGGTCCTTCCTTCGTAAGTCATATCCATTTGTCAGATATTTTCCAGAACAAGCTGGTCACATCCATGTTCAAGACTTCCTTGGTGCTTTAGCCACTGTCATGAATCTGTTACTTTAAGATCTCCTGGAACGCTATGGTAGCCTCTTAATTAGCTTTCATTGCTTCTCTAAATTATCTGGGTGGATATGATGGCCTTCATTCAAAAATCCTGGATCCAGATTAACAAGAGGCTTTCCACCAACTTAATGAATGGATCATGCATTTTGGTGATCCTCTTGGCAACGAAAGATGAGACAGTCTGATCCACTGCAGGACTGCAACCTTTTCTTTTTTTTTCTCAACTTCACCAAACAATTTCCAGTTTCACTTCAAGAGCAAAGATCTTTTGCATCTTCTTAGTCTTTGTAGCTGTACCACACTCATTTGCAGTATGCCTGCCAAAAATTTCTTTCATGTTCATAACGCTTAAAATACTTGAATAAAATCACAGTTACAAATTATTCATTTCAAAATCATGATACAGTTATTCAGAAATTACATGGAGAATCAAAACATATTCAGCCATGCAAAGTTACTGTGATATGACAAAACTATTACAGCCCATATCTCCAAGAATAAGCCAAGGCTGTATGTTATATATAATGATATTCTGCAGTCTCTCAGTATAACTTCTAGTCAAACCACAAGCTTACCTACTAAACATTTTTCAGAGAACAGGGTCTTTGAAGCTGTTACAGTGAATTTATGATCATAACTATAATCAAATGAACCGATTAACTTTATGGAGCAAATATTGAAAATGCAAAAAACTGTAAATCAAATGACAGTACAGTACTGTATATCATGGTCAAGTATGTATTGGGGTTGGTTACTAAGCAGTCTTCTGCATTTCCTCTATACCATAAAATTTTACCTGTCTACTATTTCTGCACAGTCCTGTAACATACAAAAAGAAGTTAGAGTGTGAGTATACTGTACAACCTAACTGTAGAGGTGCAAGGATAGATAATTTGTAAATGAACTGATCCATAATATTTAATTCATTCATGGTAATACAAAAGGCAAGAACAAAATAATGATGACTATGATATTAATGAAATAAGGGATAACTCAATACTATAGGAACTTTTAAAACTAATAATACAAAAATGTTTATAAAGTCATGAAAATAGTCTCATACATACAATATCAATGAAACCATAAGTTGACAGACATGCTGACGATAAAATTTCATAATTTTCTACCATTCAAAAGACAAAACATATTAACAAAAATGCAAATTTAAAGAAAAGTACACCTTTGAATTGACTCATAAAACCATGGAAATCTGCCCCAAGGAAGAAATTTCACCGCAACCCCATCCTGCTTCCCATGCCTTTTCTCACTGAATGCTAATAATGTACCTACTACGTACTAAGAAGTGTGCAGTTGTAGGTTGACAGCATACTAATTTTACCTCTGGCTCTATCATCGACTGTATGAAATATAAATTTAAACAAAGGATCTACAGAAGCAAACCCTTTGCCCAACTGTTACTAGTACTCATTAGTATAACACAAGTAAATGTTTCTACCTAAAGCCTAAACTCTACACTACACTGGTTGTTGCTAATTTATCACAATGCCAGCAGAGAAATAAATTCTACTTAGGGCCTGTCTTTACTTCATCTAATAGCAGAAGACAAGTTGAAGCTATCATTACCCATAACAAATTATAGTAAAACAACATATCACCATTCTTAAAGCAGTATATCAAAGATTCAACAGTAAAACAATAAAAAATAATGCTTATACCTAACATGCCATTACATCAGATCCCCTTATGCTTCAGTTTGAAATGTTGACCCACATACTCAAGTGGGAGATTCCAGTAGATGAGAGAGAGAGAGAGAGAGACAATCCCCCACAGTATTGTTAATAGCTCTAAGTCTCTCACTTTTGGCAACATAAGTATGAAAGATCAAGAGACTCAGTTTCAGTGCTTGGAGTCTATCTAGTCTACCTTCTGCAGATTTGGTGATTTTCTATGATTTATTTGGCTGTTACTCTCATGCGTTAAAAGTTTTAAGTAAACAATGAATAAATGTTGAATTAAATGGATGCTCCTTTGTCACTGGAATTTGGTGATTGTGACTTGGACGAAAATGTCCTTAGTTCCCACAACCAAGGGACTTACATAATTTTCTACAATGTAATATTAACCCAGAATTACTGTACACTCTTGTATTTAACACTGTACTGTTATGTATTCATTGTGAAAGTTAAGTACACAAGACACTTACGTGCTCTAGTCTCTCTCTCTCTCTCTCCCTCTTAAAAAAAGTCTTTTGTATAAAATGCTTTGTACTGAGATGTTAACAAAAACTAAACAACAATAAAAAGTATATGCAAGTTTTATGTATGATTTATGCATGTTGTAAGTTTCTCGAACCTTGTAAGTGGGACTTTTACATCTACATTATTATGATGACTTTTAGACAGGATATCTTTTTAAAAGTTATGTATTTTGCGAATAACACTCTGAAAGTCAATATGTGAAATTGTATGGAAATGCTTTATTGGCTTTACATTTTGGCTGTGGGATATCCTGAATATTCCAGTGTAAGCTATACTGAAAGGTTTTCATTACTTATTGGATTTTGCCACTTATTAACAGAGTGCAGAACCCTAAAACATCCAATGAGTTCAGGTGCTATAAATACACGTTTTCTTAAAGTTGTCAAAATCATCACAGGAGAGTACCAGGATACTTGATCACTTGTTTAGGTGGGCTTTCAATAATTAATGGTTGTGTCTAACTCATTGTGGCTGTCACTTGTTGACTTGTGTTATTCTTATTGACTGCTATGTTGCTGCTGTGTTATTCTTATTAATTGCTATGTTGCTGCTAACATGAAAGATTTGAGCTATACTGAACAGCTTTTATCCATCACTCATCATTGCTACCTATGGTCATATTACTTTCCTTACAAATGCTGACTTATCAAAAGTAAAAATTATATTTTTAGCCTAAGTAAACAAATATGTTTTTGCTCCAACTATCAATCAGCTTAAATGGAAAAATAGTCTCTCAAATAACCTATTTAGGAATTATGCACACTTTGGGGGGGCAAATATTCATGATACCTACTGGAGCACCTTTGCCCTTCAGAACCAATACTAATGGATTTCTTGAACAAACCAATTATTATTTATGGTGGTATCAAGTACTGAAATCCAGCTCTAAGCAGTTTCCAAACAATGCACTTTCAGGTCAAAAAGCCTGCAGAATCTAGACCTTAACCACCCACCTTAAGATGCTACACTAGGTCTAGAAACATGGAACCAAAGCTAGTGGAACCTAAACCAAAATCTTACTATGGTAGATATATATATATATATATATATATATATATATATATATATATATATATATATATATATATATATATATATATATATATATATATATATATATATATATATATATATATATATATATATATATATATATATATATATATATATATATATATATATATATATATATATATATATATATATATATATATATATATATATATATATATATATACACATATACATATACATATACATATACATATACATATACATATACATATACATATACATATATATATATATATATATATATATATATATATATATATATATATATATATATATATATATATATATATATATATATATATATATATATATATATATATATAGAAGTAAATGTGTAATTCAAGTAATTTCTCAAGAAAACTGATTGATATGTCAAAGAAAGATATACACATTCTAGGGACTAAAATTCCATTAATATCTCCTCACTTTACATAAATATTCCCATTCATATCCACAAAATGGTTAAAAATTTTAAGGCAAAAACCACTCTGAGATCATTTTCTAAATATAAAAGTCCATTAATATAAAAGAGATAATAGATATGCCTTCTTCTGATAAATACCAATAAGCTTCTTTACAACAGAATAATTATCAAGATATGCACATATGTATAAAAATAAAGCTACTGTTAACTATTAATGAAATGCAGAAACCCTCACAGATTAAAAGGACTTGCAGTATAATTTTTGTCTGGAGTATGCTGTACAAATAATTCATCTTCTGAATCTGAATCAAATATAGTCCCAATATTTTTCAAATCCTCTCTATGGAAGTTTAAACTTGGGGGTCGCTCTCCTTGCATCTGGTATTCCTCTGAGCTGTTGTGGATACTGTAGCCAAAGTACTGGAGAATGCCTGTGAGAAAATGTAATTCATAATCAATAAAATGGTGAGTTAAAATATGCCAAGTATAGTCTTTCATATGAATTTGAATAAGAGCTGAATAATAATCTAACTACTGTACTCAAAACACAATAAAACCTAAGGATCATGTTCCCTACTGGTTTCATGGCCATTCAGCTTTATGTAAACTTAGATACCACCACATCATAGGTGGTGGTTAGTGGTAGGGGCATTTCACTAAAGTCAGGCCAAGTACAACTGAAACCCAGACGAAATTCCCAGTAAATCACAGGTTGCTGGGTCTAACCCAAGAACATGAGAGCCAAACAAGAAACCACTGCTAATTTTATGCTTATAGAGTGCCACTGAAAGGACGTCAAGGGCAAAATCTCATCAACATCGTATCCAAAAAGATGGTTGATGTACAAACTGGTTGGCTGGGAGCAGTACTCTTCCTGAATATCATGAAGCTGAGGACCATGTGAGAACAGACAACAGGATGGTAGTTATTACAGGAACATTCCAAAAACCAACTGTGTTACAACCCCCAAACAGGTTCTACAGCAAAGAGAGATGCCATTGCCACTAAATTATGCAAAAGGTCATAAAAAAGTTACTGCTGATGACCGCTGTCAGTTAATTGTGGGAAAGAAGCTTCTGATCATGATTCTTGTTACTGTGACAGCCATGACTGCACATGAAGACATATGAAGACCTCTAAGGTCAGAATCTTGACATCCATGGGCTTGACAGCTACCAGCCTCTACAGTGGAACTCATAAATAAAATCTTAAGTCATACTGTTGTGCTGAGTGTTCTACCTTAATATGTCAAATGCAGTGCTTCTTGTAATTTTCCAACTTGGTTACCTAATCTATTTAAAATCAATTTTACTCTAAAAGGTAACAGATATGGCTGGTCAGGGAAGGCGGAGATCTCTTAAACCAGCTGGGCGGGAAGCAATATGGTTTGGAAATTAATCTCTACAGGAATCTCTCCTGCATCCTCTACCAAACACTTTGTGGGAGAACATTCATATGTTCTTGTTGCAATGCTCGTACAAAATTTCAATGGGTCTAGGAGCAGCGTTTTTAAAGCACAAATTATCCTCATGTCCCCTAACATAGTGCATCTCACAAACGGCACTGTATGGGAAATTGGATCTAGATTTTGTGGTAATGCCAATGATAATCATGCACAATGCAGGGATATGTTATGCAGTACAACTAAAGACCAATTCTTTATGAAAGTTAGATTAGGAGTGTTCGTGGAAACAGTAAAGTATGCAGTAATTATATAATGGTTGTTCTTATGTTTCAAAAGTTACATCATATTTCTGCAAAGGTATACTGTAATTGCAAGCATAATACAAATGATGGTGCAAAATTAATACAACTTACCTACGGCCATCCAAATGGCAAATCTAATCCAAGTACCAGATGACAAATTAAACATTAAGTATAAGTTAATGATGGAACTGACAGCAGGGATCCAAGGCACTAACGGTACCTGAAGAATGATTAAAAATATGTGTGTAATATCCAATGTAAATAGGTTTAGTTTGTAAAAATTACACCTAAACATACATTATGCTTTACTAGAAGACTAGTAATGGGGGACTTTGGTATTTCCAAAAAATTATGGTAAGAGAAGAAAGTGCAGTTGCTGTTTTTTTTCACTAAAACTAATACAGTACAAACATTTTTTGTTGACAGTCACAGAAATGTTATGTTTGAATTGATAATTCGTTATCTGTTTTGCACCTTCAACTCCTTACCTTAAATGCAAGTTGCTTCTTGGACTGTGGTTGGCGAGCAATGACCACTACATTAACAAAGGTCAAAACACCCATAACTGTAACACTGGCAATTGCACCAGATTCACCATCAGACAAACTTTTCTGAAGTATCACCAGCAACATGCTAAGAATACCAGAGAGAACACCTGAAAAAAAAATACATCAAACATCAGCGCTCCATAACTTCTGAACCATAAATGCTCTTTTCTAAGCATTAAAAGTAATTATACTAAAAATATTCATTACTTTGTACGTCTTGCACTCTTAAGTTCGACACAAGGAGCCTTCCTGTCTAGCTATAGAGAATACTGTATATTGATGGCGTTGTATAGAGCAGAAATATTTAAAAATTAAATTTACCTTTTTAATACAGAACCCACCAATGTAGAGGAAGTGCCTACCCTCCAATCTCACATTTTTTGCTCAAGTTCAGACAACACAAGGAATGACTTCAGGAGATTGGTATGCAAAAATTAATGGAAATTTGACTGAACAGACATTTCCCATATTATGACTCAGATGAAAAGGACATTCATACTAGATGGTAAATGGAGTTATGAAGGTTTTTTATGGAAAAACAAACAATATTTTCTTCATGTCATTGCCATAGCAGTGCAGTTATGCCCCTCCTGAGTTATAAGACTTTTGTGTATATACACATAAAGATTTTAATTTTTTGTATTATAGGCAGTACAACCATCTTTCAGTTCTGTCATATGCTAAACAGCCAATTTTCAGTTCTTATGTCATAGGCTAAACACTAGATTTTCAGCTCTTTGTTTTATAGGGTGAACAACCAACTTTCAGTTCTCTGTGTTGTAGCTGAACCACCAACTTTTGTGCTAGTAACTGATCTACTGAGAATTATATTTTTTTAACAACTGTGCTAAATGGGCTGATTTTCAAGCAATTTACCCACATCAGGATTCACTAATTTGCACCAAATTTCAGAAAAACATAAGGCTATTACTTAATACATTCCTGAGGAGCCAGTGGGCTCATGTGTACTGAAATTACTTGTTTTTGCATGAAACACGAAAGATCAGTGATCTGGGGAACATTTTGGACCAGTGTTCAGCTTATGTAAAATTAATGAGTTTGTATAAGAAAAAAGTGACACCAGTGGAAGATCTGAAGCCCTCAGTACAGATTACACTGGGAGCCTTTGTGCCACATAGGTTTAACTATATGAAACTTATAATATTATGTTATGGCATGTAAGAATACTGTTTGTTATCTCTATATTAAGAAGTTGCCTTGAAATAAGAGCCATCAAACCTAGGAGTTTATACTGTCTACTGTATAATAATAACAAGCCTTCATAACTCTCAATCTAGGGGATTTGAACTCCTTTAAAAAATTCTGCATTTGTATAAAAACATTTAAATACAATGTTACTAATTTACTCAGATGTTTTAGTTGTTTCCTCTCTGAAAACCTGAAACTTACTTTAACTTGGTAAGATAGAAACTAAAATCTAAGAGTAGCAAAAATTACTTAGCCTAATCATTTGTGCATAATATTTTTTCATTTCTTATTGATCAACAGAGTAAAGCTGAAACTGGTTTATATCAAATCATTCAGTAAGCCTCAATGACTATGGGATTACCGTGAACAATTGAAAAAAACTGGAGCCATAATCCAACAAAAAATATGTCAACTATCTTCTTTTCTTTTAAGCTGTGAGAGGCAATTTCATTGCTACACATACTCTGATACAGCCCAAACAGTTCTATTCAAGAGAATGAACTTACAAAGCATTCAAAAATTAAGATACTGTATAATAAATACTCATTACAGTACAGAAATACTCTCTACTTACAAAATACTAGTGTAGCATAGCTAACTAGTGAAGCACTCAAATCAGTAGGCTCACTAACACATTTTATATTGAAGAGCTGATGACAATAGTCTTTGGCAGTGTAAACAGAACTATGGTTACAGACAATAAATGCTTCTCCTGAATCAAGCAAGCCTCTCGGTTCTGAGTCATCATCATCTGCATATCTGCTTGCAAAGAAAAAATGTAAGATCAATTCTTGTGAAAACTCAAATTACTGTATCCCTATTGCTTAATTTGCATATATCAATGTTTAAAGGAACAGCATTTATGGTCAGAGGTAAAACCCCTGACAAACCATACTATACATCTGAAAAAAGGTTCAAAGCTCTATTACTGATACCCTGTTATTCTGCCAGTACAGTCCAAAGAAACTACTGTACTTGTATATCTAATCAATATTATCTAAACTATTTACCAGCACAAACACATCCATTTACTGTACTTGTTGACTGATTCCATCAGGCCTCTTGCCAAGAAGCCTCTAGGGTCAGTCAACAAGAAGTTCTTGAGCATAAGAATGTTTTAGCATAAAAGCTAGCCATCACACAAGGACTGACAGTTGAGTGTAATCAATAAGCCATTTGCTTTTCTTTGCCATAAATAGTTTCCATTTAGATTCAATGAGACAAAAAGCTTCTTACTTAAAATGACTCCCCATCTCATTCAATTATACATTTCCTTAATGATACCATTATTAGCAAGAGCTGATTTCCACATTCTCTGATAGTCCTCAGAAATCTGCTGTCTGCTTATTTTGAATGGGGCTTCTCTCTTTTCTTTTCCACCTGAGTTGAGAGCAGAGCAAACACTAATTCAGATGTTGTGGGAAGGTAGGGAGGGACATCAAGAAATCAATGACTGACTGGATGGGATGCAAAATGTACTAAAATATATAGACTGATGAAAGAAGAAATGGCAGGTTTACGTGGGCAATTCTTACAGAACAATAAAAACTGAATATTTCAAAACAAAAAGCAAAAAATACCGATCTTACTTACGAAGATTCAAGCAGAGTGTATTGGGATTTCCAATCACGCATTTCAACATTTGAATACCTGGAATGGATGTAAGCAAAATTGTACAAAGAGCATGCATAATCAATAACGGCTATTAAGTTTTATTGAATATAAATATCAAGTAATTAAAAGTGGCATTAAGTTTACAGCTCTTCTCTTAGTTTACAACTAAAAATAAGCCAAAAATCTTATTTAAATACCAGTATGACTTTAGTATTGCAGTAGAAACTGTTTTCTATTTACAGAGTAAATATTTTACCGAATACATAGCAATTACCCAAAATAAGAGTACAGCATCTATTAAAGGTAAAGTAACAAAAAACTATTTCTGACTGAATTATAACATTTTTGTAACAGCATACGTACAAAGCTGTATTTCAATAGCTAAATACTGAAACTGCCAAAAAGAATATCTTTTTAATCTTCAAAAAAACTGTACTTGTTTCACTAAGCATGAAAAAGATCTTCATGGGAAGGAAATAGTCCTTATAATCTCATCAACTTAATCCCAGTACCCAGTTTCTACAACACACTTAACAAGAACAGAAAGCAAAAATCATAAAACCACATCATCACAATTCTGGGAAATTATAACATATCAGTTTTGTAAATAAAAGCTATCAACAATATTCAAAAAGCATACCCCTTTACCAAATACCTTGTTCTGGATGATAAAACTATGTGTAATAGCTATTCTCAACACTTCAAACATAAGAGATATCAACAAAGTAAACTTAATAGTTCTCATAAAGGGCTTGATAAAGATTTCATTACAAATAATTCTCCGGAAAGTAGAGATCAAGCTAACTGCAATATTGATACAGAAAAATGTGAGCAATACAGGATATGCCAGCCCTTACCAGACAACACTAATGATATTTAAAAATTCTCATACCAAACAGCCCCAAAAAATAAACTAAGACTTTCTGACAAAAAATAAAAAGAAAGATACGGGCTGTGGAAATTAGGTAAACTACTGTGTTCTTTTTAACTTCTTTATACTCCTTAGGGGGTTGTAAGTCACCTGTGATAATGAAGTATCTCCAACTTTCTCTTGATGGTAACTCTGTATCTCCTTGCTAAGTGGTTCATACTTGGCAATCTTTTCTATGACCTACGTGTATGATTGCATTCATCTAAACTTGCATCAGCTGTTTCACAGAATATTACATCTACCTTATTGCTGAGTCATTATCAGCAATTTTTTCCATTTTTGTGCCATTAGCAAACTTACTAATTCTGTTAGCCAACTCACAAAAATTTGTGTAGATAAGGAGGAGCAGAGAATCCAACACCCACCAGAGGTATCCATTATGACAACACTGCTTTCAGTTATTTACCCTGTTTTCTAACCAATATCCTGCTTCATCTATTCTCCATCTTCAATCTATAATCAAATGGATTCAGGTATCGCCTAATGTACATCTAGAAACTTCCTCCTTATCTGCTTAATTTGTTTCTTGGAGATCTGTGTCCTAATAAATTATATTTTCCCTAAAAATTTCTAGGCAGTCCCCGGTTAACAGTGGGGTTCTGTTCCCGGCCAAGTGCTGATAACCAAAAATCGCAGATAATTATGGTAATAAATGGCATTTACAACGTCATAAGCGCCAATAAACCGCTTATCGGCACCGTTAACTGCTTCTTGGCACTGATAAACCGCCTGCCAACGCTGATAAACTATTTGCCAACACCGATAAACCGCTTGCCGACACCAAAAACTGCTTCCCAATGCCGATAAACTGCTTGCCGACGCCGAAAACCACTTACCAATGCTGATGAACCACTTGCCGTTGCCAAAAATCACTTGCCAACGCCAATAAACTGCTTGCAAACGCCAATAAACTGCTTGCCGACACCTATAAACTGCTTGCTGATGCCAATACACTACGTACTTGCCAATGCTGATAAACTGCTTGCCGACGCCGAAAATCACTCACCGTTGCTGAAAATCACTTGCCGATGCTGATAAACTGCTTGCCGACACCAATAAACTACTTGCCAGCACCGATAAACTGCTTACCGACGCCGAAAATCACTTACTGTTGCCGAAAATCTGGTTAACAACATCGTTTGTCAAGCGCCGTAAAACCGAAACGCTGATAACCGACGCCACCGATAAGCGAGGACTGTCTTAATATTAAAAAGAAAGAGCAACAACATAACCCTGAAAACTAAAAACATATACACAGCTTATTACTGTTTAAGTAAAAAAATACTGAGTAGACTATACTCTAATATAAACGCTTTCCTTCATACTTTAACATTAATTCCATGTTCCAAATGATTATGTATTTTCATCCTCATAAGCGGTTTATTTATAAAAGATCAAAATAAACTATGATGATTTAAAGACCAAATCACATTTTTTTCTTCAACAGATGATTTTTTCAAATCCTCATGTATATGATGCTTATATCGCAAGTCACATTACTGTACAGTGAACCCTCGTTTATCGCGGTAGATAGGTTCCAGAACTGACCGTGATAGCTGAAAATCCGCGAAGTAGGGACACCATATTTACAGTATTTATTTAACATGTATTCAGACTTTTAAAACCCTCCCTTTACATAGTACTGTTAACAAACCACCCTTTACAGTAATGTACAGATATCTACAATACGTACATACAGTACACAGGCACAAATGATAAGCAATAAAACAGTAAGTGAACATAAAAAATAAAAAGATTGTTATGGTGCGTACTGTACAATTGTACAGTATTTTACTCACCACGATAGAGTTGGAAGTTACAATAAAGCCCTCCTCATATGTACTGTTAACAAACCACCCTTTAATGTACAGAACACTTAATGCATGTACAGTACCTAATCTAAAACAGGCACTAATATTAAAATGTTAGAATATTAAAGTATATAAAGAAATAAAGATTGTTACTGTACCCACCATGAAAGAAGTTGAAGAAAAACTTGAATGATGATGGCGATGAATTTGCTGCACAGTAGAAATGATGATGATGAAGCTGATGATGTCTTCTACTGTGCAGCCAATGATTGTATTTTACGTCTCTTCAGACTGAGGTGTCTTTTCCTGGGACACCTCTTCAACTTCTTCCTGGGACACTTCTTCAATTTCTTCCGAAGGCATAGTAGCAGGAGGAACTGGCTCTTTTTGGCGAGGCTGGAAGAACATTGTGATCGGAAGTTGCTGCCGCTGCTTCTTTTTACGATCGAAGAGCATCCTGTAGGGAGTCATGTCTTCATCGATTTTGTTGCAGAACTGCAGAGAATGAACCATATCCTCGTCCCATTCTTGTGACAATTCTTTCAGCTCCTTCGCTAGGTTGCAGAGCTTGGCAAGCCATTCTAATGTTAAGCCTGTTTCTTCAACAACTTCTTGGGTCTCTTCCTGTGGTTCATTTTCTTCCTCACTGGCTGATTTTGTCAGGTCTTCGAGGTCTGCGTCAGTTAGCGGCTGGGAATGGCAGTCCAACAACTCGTCAACGTCTTCCGTCGTCATGTCGCCAAACCCGTCACCTCCAATTATCGCAGCCAACTGCACAGATTTCCGTACTGCAGAGTGTTGAATCTCGGCAGGCGTAAATCCCCTCGCCGTCGTAAACAATCTCGACCACAACTTCCTCCAGCTCGCGTTAACGGTAGCAGGTTTCATTTCTTGCAGTGCCTTCTGGATGTTCTGAAGGCACGTGGCAATTGTGTACTGCCGCCAGTACGCCTTCAAATTGAATGTTTCATCCTCATCTTCTTGGGCGGCATCCACACACGCAACGAGGTCCACCAAGGTATTCTTCGTGTAGAGGGCCTTGAACGCCCTGATAACCCCCTGGTCCATTGGTTGAATTAAGGACGTTGTGTTGGGTGGCAGGAACTCAACCTGAATGCCCTCATGCGAAAGACCAGTCGCGTGTCCACCAGCGCAGCGTTATCCAACAGGAGAAGGATCTTAAATGGCAAGCCCTTCTCTAAGAGATATTTACTGACTTATGGGATAAAACACTGGTGGAACCAGTTGGAGGTCAGCATCTTTGTAATCCATGCTTTTGGATTATGCATCCAATACACGGGAAGGAGATTCTTATTTTTATTTTTCACAGCACGAGGGTTTTTCAACTTATAAATAAGCCCTGGCTTTAGCAAAAATCCCGCAGCATTGCCACACATCACGAGGGTAACACGATCTTTGAATGCTTTAAAGCCAGAGGCTTTGGCTTCTTCTTTGAACAGGAAAGTTCGCGATGGCATTCTCTTCCAAAACAAACCCATCTCGTCCATATTAAAGACTTGTTCAGGCTTGTATCCACCTTCAGCGATAATATTCTTGAACGTCTCATTCGGCGTAAGTTTCAGCAGCGACCGTGTCAGCAGAAGCAGCCTCGCCATGCAGGGAAACGCTTTTCAGGCGAAGCGTTTCTGAAACTTGGCGAACCATCCTTTGCTGGCGGTAAAACGTCGTGTCTGAGGCTGGGAATCAGTGGATGTCCCTGCTTGAGGTTCATCTAGGCTAAAGGTGATGGCAGCCGTCTTCCTAATCTTCGCCTCATCCTTCTTAATGTAGCGAATGGTGGATTCGTTCACTCCAAAATGGCGGGCCACGCGCGAACTTCTCCCCTTCCTTCAACATATCGAGAAGTGTCACCTTCTCAGCAATCGTCATCATTTTCCGTTGGCGTTTAGGCTCAGTACCAGCCTTAGCAGAAGCAGAACGCTTGGGAGCCATTGTAGGGTTAAACAAAGTTAAAAAAGTTCAACTTCAAACACACACTGTCACGCACAGCACTGGTAATGTAAACAGCATCTATCTACCGAGAGAGCGGAAACGAAGTGGCGGCGAGAAGATGCTGCGGGTCAGAGACAAGGGAAGCTGCTGCGGGTCGGAGAAACGGTCAAAACACCAATCACAGGCGAGATTACAAAACTTGGGAGCTGATTCGTCATCTATCACCAATGGAACCAATCACAGCCCATCTTACATGCTAGTTTCAAATTCAAATATACTTTACACTATTTTATGCTTTTTTTGTTGTAGTAGTATAGGTTTATTCGAGATGTGATTTTTGCAACAAACAATATTATTGGATGCAGTACAAAAGATTCATGGAAAAGATGCACATTCATTACATTTGTATTTTATAATTAGTATATATGTAGCCATCAGCAGCCTTACACCATTCAAATATGACAATGTTCAGTTTAATTTTACTAGTACTATAATGAATTATCGTATGATCACATTCTCTTTTTGTTTAACTTCATTTTGTACTGAATTATATGTCATAATGCAATGAACCAACAGTACTAGCAGATATTAATAATTATTAATGGAATTAATGAAATATTTGGGTCTTCATATATCGCGACTGTTTTTGAAATTTCCGGAAAATCCGCTATATATTTTCTCTTATAATATACATACGTAATGGAAAAAATCCGCGAAGTCGTGAATCCGCGATAGTCGAACCGCGAAGTAGCGAGGGTTCACTGTATTTATTATTTTCTCCCCATGATGCTCAGCAAAGTAAATTTAACTGGCAATCTCTTTCAACCAATGGCATTATTATTATTTGAAAGGAATGAAATGTATTTTCATGAATTTCATGCAATCTAGTGATACATTCAAAGATTTTTTACATTTGTCAGTATTCACTTTCCAACAGACTTGCTCCTCTCAGGTAATAATAAAAGACCACAAACAATGTTCTCTAGGCACATGTATCTCTCAATCTGAAAGAGTTCTTCACTGACTGTTGAAATAATGTGTTTGGGGCATCAGATACATGTAAGAAACCATGCATTACCATAATTTTCAAAAGACTGTAATGGTTAGGCATAACATTAATTATTACCTACATATTATAAACAAAGTTTTACATAATCCATCAGTTGAGAAGTTAATAAAAGTAGAATTTAAAGAATTTAAACATGCAGATTTTTATTTCCCTATGCCAAAAGAGGTAGAAACAGCTGAATGTCCACTTTTGCGCAGCTTATATAAAAAGGAAGCAGCTAGAAAATACTGCAGGTCATACACTGTATGCCATCTTTAAAAGTAGCACTTTCAAACAAATTATGTAAAGGACATTCATCAGTAGTTTTACATACCTCAAATGTAAAGGCTTTAAAGAAGTACTTTAAGGAAAGTTAAAAGATGCCTGGTAATGGTTATAAACAGGTACCTAGAATATAACAGTCACAAAAAATAAAGTAATTATTTTCCCAATCAAATTACTTTTTAATACAAACCCATCACTTTACACAAGCCTTACGTGTTCACACAACTTCCAGACAGTCCGCATTAAACATGAAGAAATCCTCTGGTTCCACCTGGCAGTTTATCCATCCAGGGTTCACTGACATTCAGGTGGCAGGCTGAGTTACTGTTTGCATTGTCTGGGCAGAAGGGTTGGGAGGGGAGTAATTCCTAGTAAGTTATGGGTTTACAATAAAAAATATTAACTTTGCTTTTAAAAAATTGTATTTGTTTCATCACAAACCCATAACATTACATTAAACTGTATAGCTATTAAGGTGGGAAAGCTTCTAAAGCTGCTGCATAATTAACACCAAGGCCTGGTGGAGCCAAAGAAGTTTTAAAGAAAGATTGTATAGCACCCAAAATTTCAGAGGATTAATAAGGAGTAAATAGCTAAACTGGCAATTTAGTAATAGGGTCATGGGGTGCACTGTTTTGACTTATTAAACAGAGATATATGAGGATGATGAGCTTGTTACATCTACCCACCCTTTCAAATAGTCATCTTCATTCATGGGATAAAAAACATTTGACTAGCAGCTATAAAGGGACCAACTGTGAAGATGTTATGATACATATGGTTCAGAATGCAGAAGTGCATATAAGAGGGGCTGATGAGAAATCTCCAGAGGTAGCGTATCACAATAAAGTAGATATATCAAAACATTCCACTAAAAGTCAGTGGTTGAAACAGCCCTAATTTCATCACACACACAACCTTCACTTAGGATACCTAGTCTCCTGAAATTTTACTGCATATATCAGTATACCAACTGGCCTTGCCTCAGCAAAGACAAATCATGTTCTTACTTTCATCAAGACTGTGACAATGATAAGTACAGTGAGAACCCCTTTGTCTAAAAACCTGTCATCTCAGGATGGCTATTCTATGTCTAAATGAACAAAGGTACACTTTTCCTTTTTTTCTTACTACAAGGACATAATAGTGAAGGATAATGAAGTTTGAGACGGAGAGGAATTTGTTAGAATCATTATAGAAAAATTAATTTTCTGTGTTCTTATTTGGATTTCTAGACTATAAAAAGTGTGGATTTCACGTAACACATTACATAAAAGCAAAGGCCCGGAGGGGGGAGGCTTTTATAGGAAGATTCTCAAATGAAGTTTGTTCCAGTGAGGCTTAAGTCAAGCCAGTCGAAATTATTTCACTAGAAACTGATAACTTGACAAGAATTGTTCCCCCTCACATTCTCTTTGCTCCTACAAGCACTTACAGGCAAACACAAACAGTGACTCAGTCTCCAACCAGAGAGCCATGGAGCTTGGATGCATGTACTTCAAGGTGGAACTGGAGGATTTTTTTCCTTCTTCTTCTGTGGAGCATCTGGATTTTGAGTGGACACAGTACAGCTACTGTAAAGTAATGGGTTTGTACTGAAATAGTTATGTAGTTTTGTTTAAAACATTTATATAGATTATACAAAAACTATCTTTTCCATAATTAACCAGCTGATTTATATGTAGTCCTTACCTAGTATATTAACTTTAGTGTTGTGATTTAAGTCTGATTTAAGTAATTTTTAAAATGAATAGCAAAGCAGTCAATTTTCTCAAGGTTTAAAATAACTTCCAAAGACTGTTTAGAATAGAAAAACTGCCCATGACAAACAGATTATTATAGATATCTCTCCATTTACATGAGTTCTACATACACATTTTTGCTTTAACTTGGGCTATGATTCCTCACATTAACACATGTAAGAAGAAGCATGAGCAAAATTTCCCACTTATCAGTGCCTAGTAAAAAAAGGAGAGATTCCTGTGCCTCTGAACTTAACCCTCATATTAAACAACTGTTTTGTACATACGGAAAATGTGGAGTCGTCACCTGAGCCAGCAGCACAAATTGGAAGGATGGCAAAGGAAATGAAGGTAAGGCAATAATGATGGACAGTGGAAACTTTTACTTTCAATGTTCTGTGTTACTCAAGATGTTTATGTAATAATTTTTCTTATCAGAACCCACAAAGGGAGAGTTCTCACTGACTTGGATCCTAACCAGCAGACACCCCTTTATTACCAATGATTCTTATGGGGAAATTATGATCTATTTACAAAATTTCCATTTATATAATGTCTTTATGAATGTATCCCCTATGTAAATGGAGAGTTATCTATATCAAATGAAGCAAACTACACACAGAGTAACCCTTAGCAGAATATCTGTTACCTGAAAATATTAGTAGTTATCACACCATATGATGTGCAATCAATCACTCTTGAACTTTTATCAACATTCTGATGACAAATGAGTACAATCAGATTCCAAACTGTCAAAGAATTAGTAACTTACAAGCTAAATATTAGTAAAAGCAACAAATATCTAAAAAGCTTTGGAAGGAAATGATTAAATATGAATGAAAGAGCAAAGCCATACAGTGATGTATGATAGAAAAGATTTCCGGAAGTGAAGGAAGCCATCACTGAAAAGATATTATTGAAAAAAATACAAATCATTGTGAAGCACAAACCACCTGAAGTGAGAAAACCAGGGGATGATGATGATGCACTACCACCAACAAGGAAGATGTAGCTCTGGAGAGAAAGCCGGGAATATGTCTGTGGGGCGAGCAGTACAGCAATGAGATGGGAAAATGAATGCTTTTCAATGGAACTTTTGTAATTTACTGTGAATATTTATGGCTATAACCTTAATTAATAAAAATATTAAATGATCAGTCCAACTACTGTAAGACTGAAGAGAGAATTCAATCTTTCATATGTGGTAAAAAAAAAAATCAAAACTTACCTCAGAAGCATAACTGACAGAGCCACAATGGTGTATGCCAACAGGGTCCCAATGCTCATCATATCAACTAAGGTATCCAGGTTAAAAAACATAGCCATTAAAGCTGAAAAGATCAAATAAAATTTAATCAGCGTCCACTCCGTTATTGTAATTATTTCATTAAAAAAAATGACTGCATTAGGTGAATTGGTTTCATACTTTATTTCTTATATTATTTCCTTTTCTGTGGGATATATATTATTTAGAAACTGAACTATAATCACCATAGAGTGTATGGACACAGTCTGGTATTTTATTTTGCTTTCATCTTTTTACTATCACGTATTATGATTACAAAAGGCTTTTAATATTCCATTCTTGCACAGAAGGACATGATCACAATTAGACACAAAGTATATTGGATTAATGTTGAGTCACAGGGGTACCCATTGGCACAATCAATCAGTAGATCTCTCCTTGAATTATTTACACCATCTCCTTGTAAAGTCTGACAAAACAAACACTATTTATAGGATGAGTCAAAGCTGGTCTTATTGCAGGAAAAAAGTGTAACTAAAGCAAATGAAGACCTGAAGGTTTCATCTACCTTAGGGAGTGTTGAACTCTTGGGAGTAGCCAAGTGAGAACCTCTTGATCTACTATCTGGGATCACAGGAGTCAAGAAGATCAAAGGTGACTGCAAATGATGTCTCTTGTGTTACTGGCTACAGCAGCTGTTGTTGTAAAGGACAGAACACTACTAGAAGAGTGTGAGGGAGTTAAGAAGCCATTTGTGAAAACAGTTATACTGCAGGAACCCTACACAAGGTAAAAGGAGAACATGGGCCCTGGCTACATCCTTCAAAGAGTTCAACTTGAAAGACTCTTTCAAACGACTGGACTCATGAATGCAATCCTGTTCACTGGACCAATCATGTTCACTGGACCAGATTGTTCAGTGGACTCAGCTGGAAAAGCTGTGCCTAGAGTGGCTGGAGCATCTTTTACTATGCCGGTCTTGATCCCTGGAAGAACTCTCCTTAAGAATACTCCTCCTAAGAAAAGTGTGCACCTCTGCTTAGACCATCACAAGCATGGGACCCATTGGAGAAGCCATCGAAGGTGAAGCACAGCAAAAGTTGCCACATGATATGCAACTGCATAAAAAACTCTCTAATACCATAACATCCATGACAAGAAAAGCAGGAATTGAGCAGGTACGGAAAAGGCAGCTCTGAAAGAGAAGACACCCATCAAGCCGCAAGAAAGTGATCAAAGTTAACCAGGAAGTTTGGTCATTGGGCTCAGCAGATACAATGAGAACCTCATGCGAAAAGCAGACAGGTGAGTGGTCAGCAGGCAGAGTTACATCATTAGATGACTTTTGCTCCTTCATCTTGAACAAGAAAGAGAAAAATCCAGAGATGAACAAAAGACACAGAAGAACCATACATGTTCACAGTGGCTCACTTATCCCTCCTTGATTTGTAAGATTGCCCACCATTAAAGTACAACCATTAGGCAAGCTACCAAAAAAGATAAGTTGAAGAAATTGATTAGTTATGAAAATATGCAGTATAGGAGAATGTAATACACTATCAATGAATCGCTAGAAGATTGAATTTTTCAAGACTGCTTAGCTAATAAGTTGGGGAGATTCTGATAGAGTTCCGAAGACTGCGGAAGGCAGTCTGTGCCTAATGCTGAGTTGAAAAGGTGCATGCCTGAACAACAGCTCTTCTTCTGTCAGGAGGACAAAAGACAGCATGTCTAGGAACATTCAAGTTTGTGAATTCATGCACAGTATGACTGATGGAGTTGTGATGATACATTCTCTATTACTGCACAGTACATAACTTTTGGCAAACTATTTTTACAGCAAAATAAAGAAATTTTTGTTTTTGGTTACCTTCAACTCCTCATTTTCATCTTTTATTTTTTATGTTTTCCACTGAACATATTATATTTAAGTACAACTATTCACCTTCAGAATGACATCAAAATCAGTACCCTAGCAATAAATATAACTTATCAGAAACCAAACATATGGTCAGCAGGAAATGTCATGACTCAATTAATGATATGATTTTCAAATGTCCAGTGAGTGAATTAAGTTTGTTATATTTATCTATGTAAACATGATAAAAATATAAAAAATATTTACCAGCAAACACCCCTGAGGCAATGGTGGCAACTGCTGGAGTTTTGAAACGTTTACTGATCTTTGCTAATGAACGAAAAAGTATCCCATCATCCGCCATGGCATATATAACTCGAGGAAGAGGCAACAAAATGCCAAACAAACTGTAAAAAAAATATAAAAAATGTTACACCAAGAGCCACACTACTGAAAAGATGGTTATAGCATTCATGCTAAACTGTAAGCTCAAAAATTACAGTACAGTATCCCTTTAATAGTCAGTATTATTTCTTGAGACTGCAGTACCTTGTGACAAATTCTTTAATGAACACTATTTTCAGTAAACAAACATACCTTGCAGAAAATCCAAAGAGAGCACCAATGCTAATAATCCACTTTGATGTTTCCCAACCTAAATCATTAAAAATGGCAACCAGTGGTGCATTTGCATCCTGAAATGCAAGAGCGTTGTGAACAATTTCTGATATTCAAAGCAGCTTGACAGATGAATGATAATTATACATCAAATTACTCCTATAAGTCTCAAATTCAATTGATACTTTCCATTCTTATAAAGCCATTAGCAATTTAGGCAGAAGAAACATTTATGTATTTGAAAGCTGTGATAATGTACAGTACAGAAATTCAACAATGAAGCTGAAGATCGTTAGTATAAATATGAAATGACATCCCAACCATAGTCATGATATCAGCAAATTTAACCCATCTGCTCACTTTAAGAGGCAAAGTTCAGCACAGACCCTATCTCTGAAGAACAGACTAATAATACCATATATTGGATGCTGAAAAAATATAAAAGTAGAACATTATGTTAAGTTTTGTGAGACGGCCAAGGTAACAGAGTTGAATAACAAATCATAAAAAGATTACTTATAATTACTGTACCTAGCTGACAAAAACAATTTGAAATACTGTACTGCAGTACAGTAGTAGATCTTTGTATTAGTATTTGTTCACTATCCTACAAAATTAACATTTTCCTACTCCTTAAACAATCATTCTACAAGAAGTAATTAAATTTAAATGCTTGCCATAAGACTAATTTATTTTGTTTGTATGACTTCTTTTATTGCATAGAGCTCAGCATGATGACGAAGTCCAGTTCAACTGGGCAAGTCTGGATGCAGTCTAATTACACATGCACCTTTATTTACAAGAAATTCAAGTGATATACTAAACCTATCAACCGATGATCTTCATATCAGTTTTATATCAATGTTATTAAATAGCAAACCACCCATCAATTACACCTTTTGGGCCAAACTGTTGTCACCCCAAAAGTTTAAGTTACTGACTTTGAGGATCATGGATATTCAGACTAACTCTAGAAAACTTCAAAGTAAAAACCTAGAAAAACTTCAAAGTAAAAATCTAGAAAATGAGAACAAATAAAATTCTATTACATACAGTATCAACTTTGAAATATGCAAACCCCTGAATGGATTACAGTAAAGGGAGCATAAAATACCAGTTCTTACAATCATAAAGATCCTGTAAATCTTACTACAGAACATGCAAACTACAACCTCTTTGAAACATTTTTCTAACAATAAGTTAAAATATATCAATCACTGGTGCAAGGATGCATGCAATCAGTATTTTGTACAGTTACAAATGAACATGCAAATGACAACCTTATGGATGTCATGGCTTCAATAAGAACACTGAATTAACCTAATACCAATTATGTCTTCATCTGATAAAATAACTTTAAAAAAGAAAGTAACTCACCTGTTTGCAATAGGGTAGTGCTAGGGTGATTGTAGATGACATACCAAAGTACGCTAAAAACACAAAGAATAATGACAGGCCTATAGACAAAGGAATACTACGCTCTGGTCTGATTGCCTCTTCCCCTGTGAAGAAATAAAAACATTCTCCTCAATTCAAAGCACTCTGAAACTAACAATCCTGATGAAATGCCATATTTTAAATATAAAACTGATTTTAAAAATTGATTTGAACTCACCTGTCGTAGCTATGCAATCAAAGCCCACAAATCCAAAGAAGCAAGTGGCAGCACCTTGCATGATGCCAGCAAACCCATATGGAGCAAAACCTCCTTTGCCCCAACCACGTCCTCGATTGTTGTCTTCTGAACATGTTTCATTCAGGGCTTCAGGTGTTAATGCCCAGTTTTCACCATTTGCTGAAAAATGCATCCCAATAGAGCATACTGTATAATTAAAACACACATATATATCCTCGATCAGAGGAAAGAATAGATTCAAATGATTATATTATACATAAAAAAATATGAGAAAATAATCTATTGCAAAACAGCAGCTGCACATATAAAATACAATACATACTGTAGTTGGTATCTTCCATAATTCTTGTATTATGTGTGTGTGTATCCATATTTTTGAAATAATGTATGCTTATGCTTGAAACAGAGATGCAACAGACTGACAGAGATTGGGGTTTGTTTAATTACTGTATTATAATAGCTAACGTAAACTTTCAGAAAACAGTAACACACAAAATGGTTTCTATGAACTACATATATGAAACACATTGTATACTGTATCCGCAAAAACAGAAATGTAGTAAAGTTTCTCATTACATGTGAAATAAATAAAAATATTAAAACTAACTCTTCTGACAAAAAATTTTTGTAATGATGAAATGGAAGCATTTTTAAAGTGTACAGAACAAACAGAATACGTATGATATGAAGGATGCTGACATGACAGAAAAACCAAACTGATCTGAGATGTATAAAGAGATTTGGAGTGCAATTAGATAATAGTAAAATGGATACGTTCCAGGACCATCAGGATTAACAAGCAATTTATCATAAACAGCCAGAGAACTAGTCACTGGTAAGCTGACCTGAAAATGCTTTACCATGATTATAAACAGTTAAGATAAGAAGTGGGAAAATTAATACAACTACAATCCACTAGTTTGAAAAATATAGAGGAATAGACTTGCTTGAGCATACCACATAGGCTAAGTATCAGAGAAGGCACTGTGGGAACCACTGATAAAAATTGTTAAAATAAAAAACTGTCCATTTGGCTTTATGCCAAAAAAATCTACATGACAGGAAATCTTTATAATGAGGCAACTACTGGAGAAATACCATGCAAAGTGGAGAGGTTATATTACAATTACATTAGTAGACCTTGAAAGCGCACTGAAAAGAGTATCTGATAAGCAATTAGATGGCTACTGGAAAGGCTCAAAAGCAAATGATGCTACTTATCCTAACACAAGATCTGGAGTGAAGGTGGAGGTAGGTTATTCAATAGAATTGGAGATAAGGGTTCGTGGCCATCAAGGATCAGCACTGAGTTCTTAGTTGCTCGTCATAGCAATAGATGAAACTACAAAGAAGTGTTGAAAAGAAGGCCTTGGAGTTTCATTACGCAGATGACCTGGCATTACAGCAGAATCAGAGGAAAGAGTCTTAAATATATTTAAAACACGGAGTAGTGAACTAAAAAAAGGATTTAAAATCACTAAAAGCAAAGCCAAACTTATGGTAACTAGTTAGGAAGTGAAGTTGGGAATGTAGTTGAGTAGATACTGTGAAAGCAGTGTAAGGGTGAATGCAATACTATGTATCAAATTTAACATATGGTTGCACAGATGTTCAGGATTGCAAAATGTTAATTAAGCATATGATTTTCTTTACAAAAGTGCATAACAACTAAAGGTGGACAGAAGAGGAGGGCCATGTGATGGAAGGGTAGGGCTTGGACTACTAGATAATTATAATTCCTTGGAAATATCTAGGCTGTCAACATAGTGTTTAAAAGGTAATATTAAAAAATTGGATAAAAACCATAGATAAAGAGGAAAGATATTGTTGGACTGCTGTTAAAGAGTCATTTGTAGAGAAAAAATCTAACACATAAGCTGTATGATTATGGCTGGTACTTTTCTAAGCATTAAAGATGGGCACTTACATAGAGAATGAAGAAGATTTGAAAAGCTGTGATTATGAAATACTGATTCATAGCTGGAGTGGGTTGGGAAGTGAACATCAAGTTTTGGAAATAAATCTATCAGTGAAATTTTGTCAGAACTTCACCATTTGAAATTAATCCCATTGTATAGTTTTGAAGAATTGTAATTTAATTGACAAAATATGATTAAAAAATATAAATAAAAGCAAATCTTTTGGGCCAACCCTGTGAGAGCTGATAATCAGCTCAGCAGTCTGGTAAAACAACGACAACAATAATAATAATAATAATAATAATAATAATAATAATAATAATAATAATAATAATAATAATAATAATAATAATAATAATAATAATAATAATAATAATAACAATAATAATAATAATTTGGCAGCAGACCCTCTTTTAAACAGGTTCTATTGAATATTATTGCTGCTTCAGCTGCATTTATTTTGTAGAAGACTTTTTCTATTTTCCTTATTGCGGACTTCTCTTCAGTGGAGGTGCGTGCTAACAGCTCGCCTATATTTGTCATTTCATGGGGAAAAGTCAAAATCTGGATTCTGCTTCTTTATATATTCTATACAGTTGGTTCTATACAATTGTTGCGCGGCGAGCGTTTTCGACAGACTCTTCTGTCATTCTCCAGTCGGAGCTAGTAGAGGACTGGCAGATTGCATAGGTCCTTCTGAATTTATACACGGGCTTCAGCGGGGGTGTCATGGATGGCGAATTCTGATTGGTTGCAGTCAGCGAACTTCAAGCCAAATTTCTGCGGTGGCTCGATCCTGACAGATCTTCGCAACCTGGGAATGTCATTCATTCCAGCGTTCCCATTGGCCTGCCGTTGCGTGATGTCATGCCGGCTGACATCATCGGTAGTTTGGCTGCTATTGGGCTGCGGATGAATGATGTCATTATCTACTCTTTCTGTCGTAGTCGGGATTGTCTCGGAAGGCGCCTCGCTCATCAGGGCATCTCCATTCTCAGGGTTGTCGTTTTCAGGTATTCATTGGATTTGGCGGGTGTTCTGCATTATTCTTCTTAAATTCATGGGTAGGGAGCGATGCCTCCTGCGTCGTATTCATTGTTGGTTTGTCTCGGCAATGAGGAGCGCCTCTAGCAGGCGCAGACGTCGAGGGTCGGCGGCTCTCCGATTATACTTATATTTTGTATAATACTGTCGCGGGAGATGGAAATATTGTGAGTAGCACGGGTGTGGTTCATGATGGCACCCTCCTGGGCGTGGCAGGAGATCCTTTAGACAGGCGCATCGTGGTCATTCCAATATAAGCGCCGGGGCATCCTCGGACAGGACATACAAATTGGTAGACCACGTTCTTCTGCTTGAGGGGTTCTCTTGCTGGTGGAGAGGGTTATTTTTCATCACCAGATCACGGGTGCAGCGGTTCTTATAATAAATTATAAGATTTATTCTCTTACTGTCTTCGGTCGGGTGACGTTTTCCATGACGATTTTCTTCATGGAGTTCTCGTCCTCACGGTACTGGGGATGCATCCGGGCCTTATAATAGATCTTTATGTCATCTTGGGGCAGGTTGTGTGTTCTCACCGTTGTACCATTTTTCCAGGCCAGTTTGAATTTCTTTGTTGATGACTTTGTTGGTGAAACCATTGTTCACCAACATTTGTGCAACACGTTCGAATTCCTTGTTGGTGTCCTGCCAGGTGGAGCAGTGGAGAGGGCCCTTTTAATGAAGGCCCTGACGGTCGTGTTCTTAAACCTAGCAGGGCACTCGCTATCCCCATTCAAGCAAAGTCCCAAATTGGTGGATTTTGTGTAGACTGAGGTCTTCAAGTTCCGTTCCGTCTTTGTGACCATAACGTCGAGGAAGGGGGAGCGGTCGTCTGTGCTGAACTTCGACAGTGTAGTTCAACACACTGCATTGTTGGAAGGTCAGACGAAGGGGCTTCAACCTCCTCCTCGTTGTCTGCTTGAACGAAGGCGCCGTTGATATATCGGGCATATTTCTTCGCCGCTGGATTCTCTCGAAGACACGTTCTTCTACGGTGCCCATGTAAAAAATTTGCAAAGAGGACGCCCAATGGAGAGCCCATCGCAACGCCATCCTTCTGTCTATACATGTGCCCTCTGTGCGTAGTGAAAGGCGCCATCTTCGTGCAGATCTCCAGCAGAGCCTTCAGGGAACCTTCTGGGATGTTCAGGGGTCATTGTCGGCTCTCTATAGACTTTGTTTAGGATAATATGGATGGTTTCATCCACAGGCACGTTGGTGAATAGACTCTCTACGTCCAGAGAAGCGATGGTCCCTGCTCCCGGGAGTCTCGGATCACTTGAGGAATTCCACAGAGGACTTCAGGCTATAACTGCTCGGGACAGGGGGTCAAGATATGATTTAGTCGTTTGGCGAGGGGCGAGGTCGGGGCAGGTGTTTGGCTGATGATCGGGCGGAGGGGATTGCCAGCCTTGTGTGTCTTGACATTCCCATATAGGTAACCAAGTTCAAAGTCACCTGCGATGGGAAGATGGACAGCATTGCTGGCAGCATTCACAGTGCTGATGATCTTATTAGCTTCCTCTGATGTCTTGATGGGGTTCCTCGTCAGCCTCTCGAATTTCGTCGTGTCCGACAGGATGGCATCCAATTTGTCGAAATACTCCTCCGATTATAAGGACAAAAGCTGCTGTCTTGTCAGCGCGGACACTGTGATGCCTTCCTTTTCCTTCAGCTCCTTCACAGCTTTCCTCATCTCACGGTGCAGACTCCACTGTCGTAGGACCCTCTCTCCGTGAGGGCTTCTGCTAACAGGAGGGGCTGGAGGGCGTCGGAAGTTCTAATGGTGCCTCGAGATTCTAACTGTTGTATGGATTCAAGCATCAGTTCTATTTCCAACCTCTTCTCGTGGTTCTTTGGCCTCGAAATAAAGTGGCAGTTCAGCCCCAAATTCAGCAAAGCGTCTTGATCCGGGAGGGCTGGAAATCTGTCAAATTGATGTAGCCTTTGTGCTGCTCGGCACTCGTAATTTACGCCCGTTGAGGTTGGTGAGTTTGCGATGACGCCCCTCATGATGGTCATATCATCCTCTCGAAGGCGGTTTAGACAGGCAAAACTTCTTCTTCGGAATTCATCATCAGGTGGGGACACGTTCGTTATCAATGTGGTCATCTTCATGGTCAATCTCAATCGGGTTATCGCCATTCATGGGAACTAAGTATTGCGAGATAACAGGTTGTTCTGCTTCAGTGCTCCATCTCCTCCGTCGGTGGGTCTGCTCGTCCGCTGCGGGCGTTCATCCATTGCTGGTGTAGGCGTGATGCTTGTCGCGTGCAGGTCGCGCAACTCCGGCGTCTTAGTTCCCAATTGCCGCTGCAGGAGGGACCGCCTGAAGCTCCTGGTATCTTCGCTTGTTCTTGCTAAGGGGTCGTGCAGTCTTAAATTAGTGTAATTTGGCAGCAGACCCTCTTTTAAACAGGTTCTATTGAATATTATTGCTGCTTCAGCGACCTGCACGACGAAGCATCACGCCTACACCAGCAATGGATGAACGCCCGGCAGCGGACCAGCAGACCCACCGACGGAGGAGATGGAGCACCGAGGAGCAGAACAACCTGTTATCTCGCTAATACTTAGTTCCCATGAATGGCGACAACCCGATTGAGATTGACCATGAAGATGACCACATTGATAACGAACGTGTCCCCACCCGATGATGAATTCGAAGAAGAAGTTTTTGCCTGTCTAAACCGCCTTCGAGAGGATGATATGACCCAACGCGAAACTCACTTCTCAACGGCGGTAAATTACGAGTGCCGCAGCAGCACAAAGGCTACATCAATTTGACAGATTTCCAGCCCTCCCGGATCAAGACGCTTTGCTGAATTTGGGGCTGAACTGCCACTTTATTTCGAGGCCAAAGAACCACGAGAAGAGGTTGGAAATAGAACTGATGCTTGAATCCATACAACAGTTAGAATCTCGAGGCACCGTTAGAACTTCCGACGCCCTCCAGCCCTCCTGTTAGCAGAAGCCCTCACGGAGAGAGGGTCCTACGACAGTGGAGTCTGCACCCGTGAGATGAGGAAAGCTGCGAAGGAGCTGAAGGAAAAGGAAGGCATCACAGTGCGTCACGCTGACAAGACAGCAGCTTTTGTCCTTATACGTACGGAGGAGTATTTCGACAAATTGATGCCATCCTGTCGGACACGACGAAATTCGAGAGGCTGACGAGGAACCCCATCAAGACATCAAGAGGGGAAGCTAATAAGATCATCAGCACTGTGAATGATGCCAGCAATGCTGTCCATCTGCCCCCCATCGCAGGTGACTTTGAACTTGGTTACCTATATGGGAATGTCAAGACACACAAGGCTGGCAATCCCCTCCGCCCGATCATCAGCCAAACACCTGCCCCGACCTACGCCCCGCCAAATGACTAAATCATATCTTGACCCCTACGTCCCGAGCAGTTATAGCCTGAAGTCCTCTGTGGAATTCCTCGAAGTGATCCGAGACTCCCGGGAGCAGGGACCATCGCTTCTCTGGACGTAGAGAGTCTATTCACCAACGTGCCTGTGGATGAAACCATCCATATTATCCTAAACAAAGTCTATAGAGAGCCGACAATGACCCCCCTGAACATCCCAGAAGGTTCCCTGAAGGCTCTGCTGGAGATCTGCACGAAGATGGCGCCTTTCACTACGCACAGAGGGCACATGTATAGACAGAAGGATGGCGTTGCGATGGGCTCTCCATTGGGCGTCCTCTTTGCAAATTTTTACATGGGCACCGTGAGAAGAATGTGTCTTCGAGAGAATCCAGCGGCGAAGAAATATGCCCGATATATCGACGACGTCTTCGTTCAAGCAGACAACGAGGAGGAGGTTCAAGCCCTTCGCCTGACCTTCCAACAATGCAGTGTGTTGAACTACACTGTCGAGTTCAGCACAGACGACCGGCTCCTTCCTCGACGTTTGGTCACAAAGACGAACGGAACTTGAAGACCTCAGTCTACACAAAATCCACCAATTTGGGACTTTGCTTGAATGGGGATAGCGAGTGCCCTGCTAGGTTTAAGAACACGACCGTCAGGGCCTTCATTAAAAGGGCCCTCTCCCACTGCTCCACCTGGCAGGACACCAACAAGGAATTCGAACGTGCTGCACAAATGTTGGTGAACAATGGTTTCACCAACAAAGTCATCAACAAAGAAATTCAAACTGGCCTGGAAAAATGGTACAACGGTGAGAACACACAACCTGCCCCCAAGATGACATAAAGATCTATTATAAGGCCGGATGCATCCTCAGTACCGTGAGGACGAGAACTCCATGAAGAAAATCGTCATGGAAAACGTCACCCGACCGAAGACAGTAAGAGAATAAATCTTATAATTTATTATAAGAACCGCCGCACCGTGATCTGGTGATGAAAAATAACCCTCTCCGCCAGCAAGAGAACCCCTCAAGCAGAAGAACGTGGTCTACCAATTTGTATGTCCTGTCCGAGGATGCCCCGGCGCTTATATTGGAATGACCACGATGCGTCTGTCTAAAAGGATCTCCTGCCACGCCCAGGAGGGTGCCATCATGAACCACACCCGTGCTACTCACAATATTTCCATCTCCGCGACAGTATTATACAAAATATAAGTATAATCGGGAGAGCCACCGACCCTCGACGCCTGCGCCTGCTAGAGGCGCTCCTCATTGCCGAGACAAAACCAACAATGAATACGACGCAGGAGGCATCGCTCCTACCCACGAATTTAAGAAGAATAATGCAGAACACCCGCCAAATCCAACGAATACCTAAAAACGACAACCCTGAGAATGGAGATGCCCTGATGAGCGAGGCGCCCTTCCAGACAATCCCCGACTACGACAGAAAGAGTAGATAATGACATCATTCATCCGCAGCCCAATAGCAGCCAAACTACTGATGATGTCAGCCGGCATGACATCACGCAACGGCAGGCCAATGGGAACGCTGGAATGAATGACATTCCCAGGTTGCGAAGATCTGTCAGGATCGAGCCACGCAGAAATTTGGCTTGAAGTTCGCTGACTGCAACCAATCAGAATTCACCATCCATGACCCCCGCTGAAGCCCGTGTATAAATTCAGAAGGACCTATGCAATCTGCCAGTCCTCTACTAGCTCCCGACTGGAGAATGACAGAAGAGTCTGTCGAAACGCGTCGCGGCAACAATTGTATAGAACCAACTGTATAGAATATATAAAGAAGCAGAATCCAGATTTTGACTTTTCCCCATGAAATGACAAATATAGGCGAGCTGTTAGCACGCACCTCCACTGAAGAGAAGTCCTAATATGGAAAATAGAAAAAGTCTTCTACAAAATAAATGCAGCTGAAGCAGCAATAATATTCAATAGAACCAATAATAATAATAATAATAATAATAATAATAATAATAATAATAATAATAACAACAATAATAATAATAATAATAATAATAATAATAATAATAATAATAATAATAATAATAATACTGGATCCAAGCAAGGTAGGTATTATAGAAAGGCCTAGAAAGGGTGACAGATGTACTAAATTGCTGGCATAAATTCCAAACCTTCAATAAGATCAGTGTGGAAAAATATGCATAAACTGAGCAGAAAATTTATACCAAAACTACAACCCATTCTGAAAATACATGGAAGTCTAAAACTACACCTCATAAGGTTACACAAAAATCAAGAAAACTTTTCCTGCCAGTATAATCATCATTAATATTACCAGTGATCTCTTCTACAATACAACATTTTTTAATCAAATAGTCAATATCCATTAAAGGGTTATAGGCACAGTGTGTCTCCTAACAATAAAAATGGAGTGGGAATCTGATTTATAATGTTGTACATATCCCATTGGCTAAACTGAAGATCACAGGGAAGGTATATGGAACAAACTGTTACTTGTTGTTCTAAAGAGAGGCAAACAGCAACTGCTTGCAGCGTTGTCTTCAAAGGCATTACTGAATGCTGCAAAGTTTGTATAAGCAACAATAGCAGCTTAGCCTTTAACACATTCACTTACAGAACATTATGGATTCCAGTGGTACTAATGTCAGAGGTGGAATTAGGTCCACATATCAAGTAATGGGTCTGTACTCTCAAACATCATTTTGTTAAAAAAAAAATTATTTTTGTTTTCATATCACTACAAAAGTTAATAATGGCAATATTTTTTATCACAAAATTCAATACAAATATTGTACAAGTCTTCCATGAAATGCAAGTTTCACTCATAACCATTAACATAAATTGTATAGTACTGTACTAGTGCTTTTTCAAACACAAAAGTATTTTTCCACCTATGTATAATGCCATAATTCATATAACACATGTGAAATTAATTTCAAGTTTACTTCATTAAAAGATAGTCAGTGGAAATGGGAAACACATTATTACTGTAAACTAATTAAACATACCTTGTGTTGCAAGAGCAATAATGGTGTATGTTACAATTATGAGAGTCACAACTGTGCATAAACTATTAAGAATGGAAGATTCCTTGACTCCCAATGACAGCAAGACTGAAAATAAAATTCATATGGTGAACATGATGATACAAAAAGGCCCAGTATAAATGCAAAACAAACTGAAAAAAAAAGAAATAAAAAAGGCAATAAAAAAATGACACAATGATCTATCTAAAAGGACAAGCTATAAAAATAAATGGTAAGAAATATACAGTACAACCTTTACAACGTTTGTTTTATACTGTATATGCACTGCGTATGTTTGACCTCTGCAACTAGCACGCTACAGGTATTTCAGATATTTCCTGAGTACAGGCAGTCCCCGGTTATCGGCGGGGTTCCGTTTCTGAGAGTGTGATGATAACCGAAAATCGTCGCTAACCGAAAATCGGCGATTTTCGGGGGTTATCGGCGCCGAAAAGCCCCGATTTTCGGTTATCGGCACCTCTGTTAGGTATGTATCAGCGCCAATACCCAATTACTGGCGCCGGTAAGCGGATATCGGCGATTTTCATCGCTAAACAAGCACCATAAAACCAAATCACTGTTAACCAACCCGCCGTTAACCGGGGACTGCCTGTAAACAAAAAGAGAGGTTTAATTTTTTATTTTTTTGAAGGTGGTATTTAAATGTCCAAACACTTGGCAATGGCAGAACCTTCACAATCTAACACAAATTTTAAGAGGATAAAAATTTAGTTGCTCATATTAATAAAGTAACTACAGTAAACCCCCCGTATTCGCGTTCTCATGGTTCGCGGACTCACGCATTCGCGGGTTTCTCTGTGGAACATATCTAGCCATCATTTGCGGAAAATTCGCCCATTCGCGGTATTTTTCACTGAGAAATATTCACTAATTACTGTATTTTCATATATTTTTCATGAATAAATGCACTTTTTGTGATAAAACTATTAAAACACTCAGGTATTTTTACAGGGTTTTTCTTGGTTTAAGCTATCAAAATGGGCAGTTCTAAGTGTTTTTAGATGGGTTTTAAGCATTCGCGGATTTGACCTATTCGCGGGGGGGTGTGGGACACATCCCCCGCGAATATGGGGGGTTCACTGTATATATATTTTATTTTTCTTCCTTCTTCGTTAAGACTTCCTATACCAGTAACTTTTTAGCTAAGCAATCCTTAATGTAAGATATCAATCTCTATGACTTGATGACAATATCTGAATGGTTGCATAGGTATTTTGGGATCTTTTAAATTAATATGATAAGTTATTTTCAACAAGAGCTAAAATATTTCTATGAAAAAACAGCTTCATTCAAAAGTACTGACCTGAAAGTACAAATATTAAACCAAATGAAAGGAAGTCTGGATATTTTGATAAGAAGCTGACATTGATGGGCATTGCTTCTTCTAGTGCTCCAGAAATTGAGTTGTTAGCCAGTCCATCTACATAGCCACTGTAGCCTCTTGCAACACTTGCTGTCCCTGTTACAATATGATTATGAAAAACATTCGTGTACGTACACGGACAAACCATTGCCTTACACAGCTTGATGTTTTAATGTGACATTTCCAGCTAGATAAACTTTTACTGAAAAGATCCTGTTACCCTGGCACTTTTCTAGGATATACTAAAACCAACATTTGTAATGGAACATAGGGGAATCTTACAAAATTTGCCCATAGCATAGGGCTTGAATGTTACAAGGAGAAAAAAAGAAAAAAAAGAAAAAAAGAAACAATACTGATAAGTGGGGTTCAATTACTGCTCCTCCTAGCATGGAAAAAATACAAAAGGCAGGGGACTTAAACAAATCTGGGTCAAAAAAGCAAGATGTAAATATCACAAAGGGAAGGCTGAACTCAATCAATCCAAGGCCACAACAAAGATTACTTTAGTCACAACAGCACTTTAGTTCTTGAAAAAGAATGTACCAATTTGAAGCTAGAATAACAATGATTTGCATGTGGGAAAATTACTCTGTAACCTTGCAGAAAGGACAAAGTAAATTCATGTGGATCTCCAGAGGAAATGTCATATCACAGCAATTGATTAAAATGAAAAAACAATGAGATTACTTTAAAAAAAAAATTCCCTCAAAAACATTTCTCTGCAAAATATGAGAAAACATACAGCAGAATTTATTCCAACATAATTTATTCCCTGGTGCCCACACTACCATTCATTATCTGGAATGCTAAATATAAGAAGGGGAGGACTGTGCTTTCCAAAAATCATGCAGCTCTCAGAAATACTACCACACCTACAATTTCCTTAAGGCTAGTGTTTTCTAGATATAAAGTTATATAAAAGTGGATAACAGATGAAAACAGCGAATAAGCTTTAATTATTTAGTATTTAAAAAATTTGTATTTTTAATGTAATTTTATGAGATATATGTTTATTTATTTATCATAATATATGTGTTTATTTATTTATATCACTCATGCCTTCAATTGGAAACTTATTAAAAGCACTCCATGAGAAGAACCAATTAGTGAGGAAAACAGAAACACCATAAAAAATATGATATAGTACAGAATAATTTCTGTACACCATGTAAAACCCATGCCATATTTACACATACTGTATATGAATGTTTATTCAAAGCAAACAGCTTTTTTTTTTTATCAATAATGACTGCTTACCTATAATGTATTCCAGCACAAGATTCCACCCTATGATGAATGCTACAAACTCTCCAACACAAACATAACTGTACACATAAGCTGAGCCAGCCTTTGGGACACGGGCACCAAACTCGGCATAACAAAGTCCTGAAAATATAGAGTATAATTAAACTTATGGCAAAAATATTCTCAAGGCTTTCCCTACTGTCTCTCTGGCATCACAAAACTGTCAACAAATGTTTGTGCTAATTTTCAGTGAGGTAAAAACATCTTAATCTTACATGAACACATTTGCATGCTGCAAGTTATTCATAATGAACACAACATTACAGTGCCTTTTTAGCCAAACTTTTCATATTTTAAGTTTAATTATTTCCATTATGAATTGATGAGAAGTCCCTTTACCAGGATATAGCAAAAGAAGGTCTGGTCACAGGGGTCACTCTCCCCACTGAGAAAATGTACCTGCTTGGCTCCAAAAACCCCAAGAAGTAATTACTAGCCTCCAAAAGGTTTCAGTTTCCCTACATGACACCATATAATCATTACAAAATCCAGTGCCACCTGTCTTGCATTCAGACATAATGGTCACCACCAGCTGGGCTTTTTAGTTTCATTTTATAATAAAAATAACTGTCATTTGCACAGATTAAATCCCTAGATACATGCCAACAATTAATATATTTAGGCACTGTAGTTTGATCAAGCACCCCTCATGGAGGGTTACTGACGTGGCAATAAATTTGGTTTATAATTTGCACCGAGAATTTGTGAAACCATGAACTATACCTTCCCATATGTACAAATCAATAACTCCAAGACATACAATCTCATCTGCAAATAAGCCTGAATTTAAAAAATGTTTTCAACTTTAGCACATTTCCTCTGACTCAATCATAATGAGACAACTCATGAACAATGTAATTCAAATGAAAATGGAAAACAATAAAGTAAATACTTACCAGCAAATATAGATGCTATTGCAGCTATCAGAAATGAAATTATAACAGCTGGGCCTGCCACGCTCCTTGCTACTTGTCCTGCTAATACATAAAAACCTACACCAACAGTTGATCCAATGCCGAGCAGAGTGAGATCAAAAGTTGTCAGGACACGAGGTAGCTCTGTGGTTTCAAATGATACATGTTTACGTCTTGTAAGACGCTGTATGAAACTTGGCATTCTGGGAATTTCACAAGATCTTGATCATTTATAAGAGCCCCTTTACAAAACCCATCTGAAAAAATTGCAGTTCTATCAACATAGAATCATAGAGAAATCAAACACATAAATCAAATTTTTCTGAGCCAGGTAAACTGGCCTGCTACAATAATTCTGTAGGGCCAAAACAGGAAGTTGTCTTACAAAGTTCTGATTTTATCTCATAAAACGTCTCATGTTTTACTGTATAACATTAAAAATTTTATATTATTAGCTCATTTACTGTACTTGCTAATTCCTTTTTAAAATAAATAAATAAATAAATGAAACAGATTTCCTAGTTTCTCATACATACAATACTGTATTAGCATAACATTTTACTTTCTTATACAAAAAATACTGTATTAGCATAACATTTTACTTTCTTATGACACACTCTCAAATCTAATCCTTCCCCTTTGGCTGTGTCTATGGGTCATATCAAAATAAACTTATTATAGAAATGTAACACCGGAATATCTATGTAAAGTCAAGAAATACCAAAGTGTTACTCATTATGAATTAAGTCAAGCTTATGAACATACATGCCTACTTAAGCAGGATAAGGCCTTAATCTGGCCCCAATGTTGTGCTATTCCACCATTTATTTCCAAATAATTTGCAGTATAGCATTAACAATATTCATTGCTTTTCACTAATATTTGGTGGTACTGTCAGTAAGGCACAAGTGAAGAGTTTAAAAATGCTAAAGTATATTAAAAGACTATGCTATCAGTAAAACTGGGCTCTAGCTGATTTAGAATATCTGGAACAACTGTGGTAAACACTTACTCAAAATACCAGCGATCTGCAAAACATTAATGGTTAAACATACATAGAACATGCAACACCAGCTATAAAAATACATATTTCACTTACATGGTCAGAAATTAATTCATCAAAGTAGCCTATCAACTAGTTAGATTGGCTAGACAGTTTATCTAATGTATTTGGAAAGCAATCAATTTCGCATATCATTACCCCTGGTTTAATAACATATAATCTATGTTGATTATTTTAATGAAAACGAGCTGTAAATATTTCCTGGACACTTCTAGCCCATTTCCCCTGTATTTCTTTCAATTTAGTGGAACAATATAAAAAGGAAAGATTTGCCCACAAATAGCCTTAGCTGATTTTCAAAATGGTATTACTTTAAAAACAAACAATATGGAATATAGTACAGTACACTAATTATTCAATTTGATCTTAAGACCTCTTGATATGCTCAACACATATATATCAAAATATCATAAGGCAAAGAATTGTAACTCCAGGCCTGACTGTATATATAAAGAGATGTTAATGTAATATTACAGAATTAATAATCATGTGCAGCATAAGCTTAAGAAATGATCAGGGCTTGCTCAAAAGTAAAAGTCTGGCTTTCCTCTGTTTTTGGGTAATTCAAACTAAAGTATACTGACCTTCATTTTTATGGGAAATCAATAGTTTTAAGGGTAACACACCTACCAGTCAAAAGTAAAGGGAAGACCATGGTAGGAAACTGATGGTACATCCCAAAATCCCAATTCTGACTAAAGCAAGGCTGTTAGTGTTACTTGGGCTAAGTACATGATTAGATGGTTTAGCTGAGTTTTTCAAGTGATGTGGTGCGTTTGATTACATTTGATTAGGATGCATCACTAAATTTCCACTTTTATATCTTATGGTGACCTAAATCAGGTTAGGTGATGGGTAGTTGGGGAAACAAAGCCACCTTTTGGTCTTGTAGGAGCCAGCACCCTAGATTAGGTTAAGTCAGGAGAGATTAGCCTATACGATAAAGCATATCTATGTTTCCATATAGGCTATGATTTACAGAACCCTACGTAAGGAGATCAAGGTAAGCTAAGGAAGGAAAAGGTCACCACCAGATGGGACCCTGCGCTCCAGGTTAGGTTAGGGTAGGATGCATCCCACCTTTCACTATAGTTTTCATATTCCCATCACACAGGGTAACCCCGGCTACACACTGGTTTATTAATGGGCGTCAAGGGGAGAAATTTGCCTGTAAAACTACAAATTTTCGATAGAATTATGTCAGAATCGTTCGAAACATTCAAGAACGCAGAAAAAAACCTTCCAGTTCGAACACCTGTCCAGACCTTGTTTAAAAATTTACCCTAATAAAAAATACACAGCACAAAATACGTATTCGAACAAATTGATGGCCCATATGTTTGGCAAAGAATCAATTAGTCATACTTTTCAACTATCTTATCTTGAAGTTAACAAAATACATTATAATTTAAGACGTACCTCACTTCGTGACTTCACAGCTGTAAGTGTCAAGTTACTGTCAATTGAACGAATGCACGCACACGATGTTTACATTCTCATGATCATAGAGATGAGGATAGAAATAAACATATCATAGAGGAGAAGATAAAAATAGAGTAGCATATTTCTTTTAATTGTTACAAAAAGCATGTTATCTAGACACTGAGTTAACTTGTAACTTGCAAATTAATTTACTCAAAACCGTTTTTGTTGCTTTACTCTAAAGGCATAAAGTTGCTTTTTATAACTGGTTGTACATAACAGAAATCTGCATCTGCTGACAAACATTTCTTGTTACTTTTTTACTCAAGGAATTTTCCATTCCATACTGTCACATTTTCGAGATTTAAGTCTATTACTTCTTATTTGGTTATTAACGATTTTTTTTTATAGAAGACTGCAAAAAAAATAAGATATCAGTCCAGGATATTTTGACAGAAATCAAAAGGAGCTATAATTCCAGACAATGAAAGAGTATCCAATCAGAGATAAATAAATTTTAACTACCTACCTTCTAGGTCGCTGATTTCTTTCTTCAGTAGACTTTCTCTCCCTCTCTCTTATGAGCCTATTTGGTTTTCCTTCTAAGCCCTTGTAAAAGATACTGTGCAATAGCTTTGAATCATGTCCGTATTGGGTGGTTGGGAAGTACTTAATAATTACTAAGAGCTTCTGTTAACAAGTTGTTTCTTCATTTTAAGATAAAGGAATTTTGCAATTTATTGTTGAATTTTGGTTCTTCTGGAATGGTGGAAGTGTGCTTTCTTTAATTTATTTGAGACTCTTGCATTCCACTTTTCTTAAAAAGCATATTGTGTATATCACTTAGTTCCTTATTAGGATATTTGTTTCATGAAAGTTTTGCTCTTTTACCAAGCCACAATAAGATGATCGTACTATGTTCATTTGAAACAGGAGTTCGCGATCACTGGGAGATATTAATTTTAACTTTGTGAATGTACATATAACTTACTTCCTTATTAGAGAGTATTATAGTTTGGTACTAAGTTTTATCTTAAAGTTTCCTTGCACTCAAAAAGAAGCGTTTAAATAATAATTAAACTACAGTACAGTATAGGCAAACTAGTTTAGCTAGAAATTGCTTTCTTGTGTGAATCTGAGATGTTGCCATTGGCTATATGTATTGTGAAAAACAAGGCCTCAGGTTTTCTTGGGAAGAGATGACAGAAGTCATGCCATCCATTTCAATTTGTTGTGCACATAGTGAGGTTTTTCTAAAACTTTAAACTTTGAGCATCAATGAGAATAAAAATTTTATCCTAAAGGTGGTTAGACCAAGGGCAGAAATGTTCGTTTGTGCTGTCTAGCCTGAAATGCAAAGAAAGCTATCTTAAACTGATAATTTTCTTTACTTTTAGCAGGCAAACTATCCAGTTATAAAGTCAAGGTTTAAATACTGGGTAAAGTTTGATTAATTTTACAAATTCCATATGAATAATTACAAAGGACAACTAATGTTAACGAGGGAACGTCAGAGTGTTCCGGTCTGGTGTCATCCTTTCCGGCATTGAGCTCTGGGTATCCCAATAAATCTTAACGGTTTCCAATTTCTTACAGAAGTTATCTATTTCCTTTCATAAATTCAAGAACATCAGTTACATTGCAGTTGATCTTTCTTACCAATGGTGCTAATTTCATCCAGTGCATTATCCCCTCCACCTTCTCTGTTTTTGTTCTTCTCGTATCAGGGATCATTACCAGTTTAAATAATATGCAATTTTTATGAATCACTTTTATTACAAGGTTTTTTAAAATTTAATATACCACCTAACTCCAGGCATGTGTAAATAAAATTCTGATATCTTTATATACTCTTAATGAAAGAAACTGAATTTTTTAAATGAAGGATTTTAACAAAGGAAAAATCTATCTCTGGGGAGGGGCCCGTGTCAGCCGGTGAAATAATCCATTCAACACTTATTTCTAGGTAATTCCATTGCTAGATACCAGAGAAAAGCTAAATGTAAAGCTGGGGTTACTACCCCCAGAGCGAGCTCCAAGAAATGGAGTCGTATATGGTAAAGGGTGAGATTGTCACAATCACGGGACCCTGCCCTATAAAGATTCCCAACGTCAAAAGTCCCAACGAGAGAGGTGCCGATACAAGCCCATGCACTACTCGCGGACTGTACACAAGGCAACACTAGTCGCATTCCATGTTAGCACCCACCCCACTAGAATGATGTTTACCATGGGAGGGAGAGAATGAAAAACAGGGGTGGGGCACCGGGTGACACGGGCCCCTCCCCAGAAATAGATTTTTCCTTTGTCAAAATCCTTTTTCTGGATCGGTGACCCGTGTCAGCCGGTGAAATAATAACAGAGAAATAAATATCACTCTTATGCTATTAAAGACTTAAAATAGAGACGTTGAAAACTTGGGGAGAATTCCACCCTGAACATTAGTAAGGTCCTCGAAATTCATGTAATGAAAATAATGTAAGTGGCCACCGTCTAAGAGCATGAGCTTTGGAATTGAACCTGAATAGGTTTGTATTAAGAAAACACTTGCTGCCTAATGGCAGACACAATGACAGTACCCCCCCCCTTTTCAAATAAAGAGAGGACCTGACAAAATTGCGAGGTCCTGTCTAAAAAAGCCTGTAAGGAGAAAACTGGGCACAGAGACAGACCTTGTGAAAGGGGAGTACTTTCCAAGGTGACCACTGAAAATGAGGACCTTCAACTGCAGATAGAAAGTTAGGTGAGGAATTCGCAACACTACCCTGAGTGGGGAAACCAAAATGGTTGGTTCCGCTAGACAGGCAGACAGTACAGGAAAACTAGCACTACAAGCTAAGCTGATTAAAAATTTGGGTCTTCCCCAACAAGGAAAGGTAAGAACAAGATGATTGTTGGTTACCGAAGCTAACTCCGATACATTACTCAAAGACCAGGAAACCGAATGTGGACGGAGTACTGGTCTCAGACGAACACAGACCTTAGGGTTGAAAGTTAAGGGCCTGTGAGTCTGGTTCCAACAAAACACTTTCCTCGGGGCCAATGCGGCTGCATCATTACTGTAGCATCAAAAACTATGTGCTAGTTACTTAACTGCAGAACCATACTGCAGTAGAGTAGGATCCCTTGACTGATTTTAGGAAAACAGTAATAACAGGACCAATATCAGTTTCCTCCTAAACTGTAAAATTCACAAAGACTACAAAGCCAGGGCACCAGAACTCCGAGGAGGCTGACGCAGGCTGAGTATATACCAGTCATGGCAGCTTGATAGTTTGTGGCTGAATTGGGTTGCAAACAGACCTACTTCTAGGCCCAGGAAAAGATCACAAGACTACCTGAATGACGCTCCGTCTAAGGACTATTCCGACACCAGGGGGGAGGCCCCGGATAGGGAAAAAGTAGTGACCTTTTGGACCCCTACGAGAAGGGTGGCAGACAGAGGCACTTGTGACTGTTGGTTATGGAGAAGAATGAACCATAACCTGAATGATGCAACTCGAGTTCGAACCCACTTGTTTACGCAGCGCACTATTGCTGCTTTGTTCAGAACCAGCGTAAAATAAATCCTCTTGGGAGGAAGAAGTTTCCCAAGGACAGGAAGACTGCCACAGCCCTCCAAAGCGTTGATATGGAACTGCCGGAACATGACCGACTAAGTTCCATGTACTTCATGGGGCCAAAAATATCCACCCCACCCGCCCAGAGAGGTGACGGTATGGAATACTGAGGCCGGAGGGGAAAGCTGGAGAGGAACTGACTCCGATAAGCTCTTGACAGATGTTCAAGGCCGGAGACCACTATTCAAACAGGAGGAATCAGGGAGACATGTCCCTGACTCCGCCATACCCCGGTTAAAAACTCCAGCTTTGACTTCAGAAGGAGAACCGTCACTGAAGCAAACTGGAGAGAGCCCAAGACCTTTTCTTGGGCACGGCGAGAGGTATGCTTGTGCTGATGAAATGTTTGGTTGCCCTTGCTATCTCTTTCCGCTTCCACTGGATTCACAACTACTGAAGGCTACCCTCCGGAAACAGGTGGGATTCCTTCCTGTGTACTTAGAAGCCCAGAGACTCTAGAAAAGGGATTTTGACAGAGGAAAAATCTATTTCTGGAGAGGGCACCGTGTCACCCGGTGAAAAAGTCCATTCAGCATTTATTTCTAGGTAATTCCGTTGCTAGATACCAGAGAAAGCTAAATGAAATGCTGGAGTTACTACCCCCAGAGCGAGCTCCATTAGATGGAGTCGTGTATGGAAAAGGGTGAACTATAAAAACACGGAACCTTATCCTATAGAGATCCCAAAGTCAAAAGTTCCACAGAGAGGCGCCGTTACAAACCCATGCACCACTCGCGGACAGTACACAAAACACCGCTAGCCGCATTCCATGAAAGCAACACCCCACCAGAATGATGTTTACTATTGGGGGGACACGACACATAACAGAGGTGGGTCACCGGGTGACACGGTCCCCTCTCCAGAAATAGATTTTTCCTTTGTCAAAATCCCTTTTCTGGATCGGGTCCCGTGTCAGCCGGTGAAAAATTAACAGAGAAATAAATATCATTCTTAAACTGCAAGAGATAACAAAATGTAAGGGGAACAGAAGACCAAAGGTCCACCAAAAAAATTTTTAATTGCTAGCAATAATAACAAATAATGTACAAATGTAACTGATGGGAGCTTAAAATTAACATGACAATATAAAAAATATACTTAAACAAAATAACTATACAAAATTGAAAACATTATAACATAAATGTGTCAATTAGACAAATATACAGATAACACGGTCAGGTGAGAAAGTCAAGGCACGCCTACTGAAATGACTGTAAGGGGATAACTGAGGCAGTGGAGGAAGAATTGACTAGGAATCAGAAAGGGTACCAGAGGGAGGGACAACGTTCCCTGCCGCGACTGCTGAGAATTTAAGAGCTTCTAAGGATTTCAAATAGTGACGTTTGAAAACCAAGGGTGACTTCCAACCAGTGTATTTGGTAAGATCCGTGAAATTCATGTAATGGAAGTAGTTAATGGAGGTGGCCACAGCTCTAATATCATGAACTCTTGGGACTGAGTCAGGATTAGCCTGCTTGATAAAGTAAAGGATTTGCTGTCTAATAGCAGACATAGAGATATTAACCCCCCCTTCCCTGATAAAGAGAGGCCCAGATGAGATGTGAGAGGACCTCTCTAAATAAGCCCTCAATGTATGAACTGGACACAGGGACAGGTCTTGAGGAAGGGGGAGAATTTTCCAAGGCGACCACCTATTCTGCGGATCTTCATTTTTGGCTAGGAATTTAGGGTGAGAATTAGCAAAACCTCCCTGATGGAAGGAAGTCGACATGGTTGGGTTCCTAGAGAGTGCAGACAGCTCTGAAATTCTAGCACACGAAGCTAGGCTAACTAAGAACAACGTTTTTCCTCAATAAGGAAAGGTAGGGACAAGACTGATTATCGATATCTGAGGCTAACTTCAACACGTCATTCAAAAACCAGGAAACCGTATGTGGACGGATTACTGGTCTCAGTCGTGCACAGGCCTTAGGGATGGAAGAAAAGTAAGGATCTGTGAGGTCAATTTTGAAACCGTACAAAAAATTTTTCGTAAAGCCGACTTGACTGTAGTAACAGTACTGGAGGCTAAACCCTTCTCAAACAGTGATCTAAAAAGGAGATTGCCAAATTTATGGTCATTACTGTAACCTCAGATTCTTTCAAAAAGAGTGCTAGCTTCTTAACTGCTGAGTCGTACTGCCAAGAGTGGAGACCCGCTTATCTGATTCCAAGAACATGGTATTGACAGGATCAACGTTAGCATCCCTTTGAGCCGCAAATTTCATAAAGTCCACAAAGCCAGGGCATTTTGAATTTTTGAGGAAGCTGACACAGTCTGAGTTTGTACTACTTGTGTTAGTTTCGGACTGGGGATTTGGATGTGGCGAAGTTTCAGTTCCAGCAGAAGTGGAAACCAGCTGCTCTTTGGCCAGTAGGGAGCCACTAGAGCTACTTGACCCTTGAATGTCCTGAGTTTGTGAAGGACCTTTAACAACAAGTTTACTGGAGGGAACAGATAAATCTTCTTCCACCTGTTCCAATCCAATGACATTGCATCCGTGAAAAGAGCTTGAGGGTCCAGGTTGGGAGCTACGTAATGAGGAAGCTTGTTGTTGAGCTTGGTTGCGAACAAATCTACCTCCAGGCCCGGAACTCAGTTGCAGATCCAATTGAACGAGGCCCTGTCTAGGGACCACTCCGACTCGAGGGGAGTTGTCCTTGATAGAGAATCCGCCACGACGTTCCGGACCCCTGCAAGATGAGTGGCAGACAGGTGCCACTTGTTCTTGCACGCCAAGGAGAAAAGTGCAATCATTACCTGGTTGATCCGGCTGGATTTTGAACCTCCCTGTTTATGCAGTGGACTATCGTGGCGCTGTCCAGAACCAGCCTTATATGAATCTTCTTGGGGGAAGAAGCTTCTTTAAGGTAAGGAAGACCGCCATGGCCTCCAGAACGTTTATATGGAACTGGCGGAACATGGGGGACCAAGTCTCCTGCACTTCTTGGTGTTGAGAATATCCTCCCCACCCGCTTAGGGAGGCGTCTGTGTGGATAACCAACGCCGGTGGAGGAAATTGCATGGGGACTGACTTGGACAGGCTCTTGACAGTCGACCAAGGCCGGAGTCTCTTTTTCAAGATGGGAGGAATCAGAGACACCTTGTCTCTGAGGCTGATATTTGCTCGACTCCGCCACACTCTGTTGATATCTTTCAGTTTTACCTTCAGCAACAGATCTGTCACTGAAGCGAACTGAAGGGAGCCCAAAACTCTTTCTTGGGCCCGTTGAGAGGCTTGTTTGGACTTGAGAAACTGTCTGGTTGCTCTGGCTATCTCTTTCCTCTTGGGAGGAGGAAGAGAGAGCTTGTGAGAATTCAGATCCCACTGGATTCCTAGCCATTGAAAACAACTGCTCGGAACCAGGCGGGACTTTTCCCTGTTTACACGAAAGCCCAAAGATTCTAGAAAGTCGACCACCACGGGACTGTAAGCAACCGAGACTTGCCGCATTGAATGAGGAAAATAAACGGGACACGCCCGGAAAAACTTTCCAGTGGAAGGGAACTTCCTTGGCAGACTGAAAAAGCCTGACAGGCCATTCACAAAGTCGGAGGGGGACAAACAGTCCAGCTTCACCCCGGGCCTTGATAACTATACTCTGGGCCCAGGGACTGAAGTTCCAGTGGCCCCCGAAAATGGTACAGCCTCCCACCCATGTGAGAAATACTACTGGGAGGAGGCTTGAATGCCTCCCCTGAAGCGTATGCCTTCCCAATTTCTCGGAGAGGAGCAGGATGCTTCCCTGCTCCTATGATAACCCCGAGGTTCAGTGCCTCTGGTAGAATGTCTAGTGAAAATAAAGAGCACAACGAAATTACGTGTGAACGAAATCGCGTGCTAAAATGGAATACGACTAGTGTTGCCTTGTGTACAGTCCGCGAGTAGTGCATGGGCTTGTATCGGCACCTCTCTCGTTGGGACTTTTGACATTGGGAATCTTTATAGGGCAGGGTCCCGTGATTGTGACAATCTCACCCTTTACCATATACGACTCCATTTCTTGGAGCTCGCTCTGGGGGTAGTAACCCCAGCTTTACATTTAGCTTTTCTCTGGTATCTAGCAACGGAATTACCTAGAAATAAGTGCTGAATGGATTATTTCACCGGCTGACACGGGTCCCCGATCCAGAAATAATTTTTTTGTTGTAGAGAGTATTACTGAGAAATAAAGATTTTCAAGTATCCAGTAACACATTTTAAAAAATGTTAACAAAATGAACATAAGACAAAAAAAAAGCATATGAGCAAGACAAACAACTGAAATGCATTGAAAGCAAAGCATCCATTTTTCTTAAAGAAAAGGTGTAACAAATAGAGAAAGATTTATTTCTAAAAGCAAAATAAAATTAATTTTCCAATAACTTATAGTTGGGTGATATCAGCAGAAATGAATCTGTCCCAAAAGGCTTCTCCAGCTGGGAAACTTTCCTGACAAATAAAACAGCAATAGTATAACTATGGGTTTGCAAATAAACAAATTTGTTGTTCAACACAGAAGATCTTACAAGTTTCTTAAGGAATACCTACTATGGTAACAGCAAATAAAAGTATAAAATTAAAAAAAGATTATATGCTATATGTATAATCTAACACTAGAGTAACACCATCTATAAAGTACCATCCTGAGAACTTCATTCAGTCTTTTCGACGTGCACGTTTGAAATCAATTTCAGCCTGAGTTTGTTCCATTAGCGGCCTCAGCTGATCTTTGTATACTGGATGGTAGGTCCCATGGCTAATTCGAAGGATACCTTCAGCATCTCTCAAAAATTTCATACTTTTCTCTAGTTTTCCAATGTAGCAAGTAACTTTGCCAAGTTTGAGGAGCATCAGTCCAAATGTAGGATGATTCTCTCCATAATAGTACCTGCCAGAAAAAAAATTACTTGACATTAGATTATACATACAGTATACATACAATTACATACAGTAAAAATACTGTACAGGCAGACCCCAGTTTATGATGGGGGTTCCGTTTTTACGCCGCGTCACAAACTGAAAATCGTCGTAAACTGAAAATCATCGAAAATCATCAAAAATCCTAAGAAAACCTTATTTTTAATGCTCTGGGTGTATGGAAAACGATGTAAACTGTATTTTTATTGAGTTTTTCATCAAAAATCCTCCAAATTTTGATTATTCTGCCGTTTTGGAGCCATATTTCTTCCATCAGATCAGCGTACGACGCGTCGTAACCCCGGAACATGCATCATAAACCAGGAAATAATTTCTGATGAATATATTTGAAAAGCGTCGTAACTTCAGAACGTCATAAGCCGGACCCTTCGTAAACCAAGGACTGCCTGTATATAGTTCCTAAACGTACATATGGTTAGTACCTATGATACATTCCTTTCAAAAGTTAAACACATCAAGATATAAATAAAAATAATTAACAATAGAGAATAGTTATATCTAAACAGTGCAGTACTTGAACTATAAGATAATGAAAATATGAATCGTGCAATGCAGTACCAGTAAAATGCAGTAGAGACGTAAGATAGTTTACCTTGAATATGCAACATTAAAACATCATTGAATTCAATTACAAAAATAAAGTTATAACAAAATAGCACCACACTCTAGGCTTTCCATATTAGCACCAGCTTATTTTTTAAATAATTTCTTTACAGGCATTAATACCTTTCATGAATATGCATCAAATTCATAAATATACAGAGGTGTAAAAAGGATATCTGCATAAAACAATGCGTAATTGTAAGAGAAATTGTAACACTGGGAATGCAAAAATACTCTAAAATAGATGTTTATACATTGTACAGTAAAATAATAACTTCAAAACTAATCATGCTGAGAGAGAGAGAGAGAGAGAGAGAGAGAGAGAGAGAGAGAGAGAGAGAGAGAGAGAGAGAGAGAGAGAGAGACTTAAAAATTACAGTAGACAAGAGAAACTTTTGAATAAGAAATCAAAGTTATAATTTACCATATTCAAGTCACCTAAAAATTTACTCAAAACACACTACCATATTACTTTAGGTACTTTCTTTGATATTAAAGACGAATATCCAATCAATGGGAGGAATTACAAGACAGTTTATTGCAGTCTATTGATGATGGGCTAAAAGCTGACAGCCTAATTTAGTACTTTATGAAGATAAACCTGCCTAAAGTACTTTACATTACATAAATAAAGAGTATTTAACAAGTATATTTATAATCAATGCTAAGACTTACTTTGCTACATGTTTAAAAAATAAATATTATAAGTAATCACATTTAAAATTTAAAATGGTTTGCCATGTTACTGATGGAAAAACATATCTGTACATTTTGTATTTTAACAAAAGGTTCGTCATGTGTCTTATAGGCCTATAGGCCAATAGCCTAAGTCAAGATTATCCATATGTACATCTTGAAGAAAGCCAAGAATAATAATGCTTTGCATGCACACACACACAAAAAGTGCACAAGCACTGTGTGATGTTTTCCTGCTTGCTGCACTGGTGTTACAGAGGATATTACCTTTACAACTTGGTAACTTACCTGATACCATCCAAATTCTGGGTGCCAAATTCAACAGTTTTGTCCCATAATTCTAAACAGATGGCACTTTCAAAGGCAGCATCTAATGCTCTTACCCTCAGTACATTCAACTTATGAAGCATGGACCCTTGTTTCTCTAAAATCAGCTTGCTTACATCAAAATCTGTCACAGAATTAAGGAAAATTAATACCATACATTTTACTGGCAGTAAAGAAAAATGAACTTTTAACATTTACTAACACAGTCTACAAAAGTGCAATGTACAATGAAAATAAAAATAGTTAAAATCCTGGATGAAGACCAGGTAGAGGTTAAACTTTTTCAAGAGACCCCAGCATTCACCTCATCATGCCTCTGCTATTTGACTTTATTTAATTTTATCATTTTTATGAAAATTTTCATTACATGGTACTGTACATATTTATCTATGAATAGTCAACATGGTTTTGCTCCGTAATCTGTAAGAATATCTATGATTTCCTTATGATTCTAGTATCTATTGATGTTATAAGTTTTTATCATGCCTATATGTATTGTTGCATTCGTATACTTTTAAACTGAAGTGTACAGTAATTGCTATTTATGTTTCCTTAACATAATCAACTGCAACTGACTACAAAGAATGCACTCACTAACCCACATACATCTATACAGTATAGTTTCCATAAAATATTAATTAAATTTTTAAAAAGTTAATTCTTAATATTTTAATACTGAACACAACTTGTTATAAACATATTTTTTAGGGAGGGAGAGAGAGAAAGAGAGAGAAAGAGAGATAGAGAGACCCCAACTAGCCATGCAGTCAGATAGGACTTAAATTTTTTCAAGTGCAAAGGCAGCGGACGCCTAACACCATTTCATAGTCAGCCTCTCCCTTCCAAAAATAAGGGAAGAAGGAAATGAGAAAATCATGAAGGATGTCAAAGTACAGTAACAATACAACACTTGTTTGTTCTTTGGCACTTTCTATCTTGGAAGTTAACCTTTATACAAAAAAACATTCAACAACACCTCTCATGCATTCTTTCCTCAAATGTTTCATCAATGAGACATTCTCCTTGGTGTTAAGAGTAAGTAAAATTACCTTCTTACCCCAATTTCTTATCTTTAGAAATGTTCACAAAATTAAACAATTTAAGTGTAATCATATCAAAGGATACAGTATTTCTGCTTCATTAAGTCCAACTGTTCGCGGGAGAAAGCAGCAATTTCTTTATACAAAGTTCGTGTAACTGGAGCATAATCATCAAAGCCACACTTCTCACAAGGGCCCACTGGGAGACTGGGATCGTCTGTTTCAGATATATAAACTGGAGCTTCACAAGAAGGGTTACCTGTGGAGTAAAAAATCTGTTCTTTAGTAACTGGAATAAGTTGTGCAAAAGAGATTAAACAAATAAAAGCACAATGAAGCTATCAAATACAATATTCTATATTCCTACACAGTACCAGTGATCCCTTATATATCAAATTTTTGTACACTCACCACAATTAATTGATGATGAAATTCTCTCCCTCTTCAGGTCAGAGCAATAATTACAGTCACAAGTAAAATAGTAACGCTGACAGAGATCTGATACACGATCTTTAGTAGAGAGCAAGACGTCCACATAACTAATTCTCACCTGAAACATTGAAAATCAATATATTTTTGGTGTTATGGAAGAGACTTCTACATCTTATCAGCACCAAGAATATACAGTAAAACAATCATTAAATAACAAGTAGAAATGCATGTGCTAAAAGTTTAATTCTCTTGAAACTAATTTTTATCTGAACACCCATTACTTTGGACACGCCACACACCAACAATTTCCAGTGTTGGTGACAGTGGCAGCCCATGCATATAGGTTCTACTGGTCCTCTGGTGACAGACTGGACCAGCTGTGAGGAACAATAACCATTTATACAGATAAATCACACCATATCATTCACTTGGTTAACCAAATAATATAACCAAATCCAAAAGGTAAGTGGCAGTGCTTACACTGACTTCTACTGGTAAAAATAATGCCCAGCCAACTAAAAAAACCCATAAACATGATGATGATTATACAAGTTAAATCAAGCAAGAGAGCAGTGCAAAGAGCATGAAGTAATTATGGTTATTGGTGACCTCAATGCGAAGGTGGGACAAGGAAGAACAGCGAATATTGTTGGGCCTTTTGGATTAGGTAGAAGAAATGAGAGAGGAAACAGATTTGTAGACCGGTGCTTAGAGAGAGAACAGATTACAACATCAAACACCTGGTTTAAGCACCACCCAAGACATCTCTGGATATGGAAAAGCCCTGGTATAGAGGGATGAATAAATTTGTTTTTATTTAGCATTTCCCAACGTTTTGTGAGAGAGAGAGAGAGAGAGAGAGAGAGAGAGAGAGAGAGAGAGAGAGAGAGAGAGAGAGAGAGAGAGAGAGAGAGTGTGTAATTGTCGTAAGTGAGTGCTTCGGTTGTTGGAAGAGGGATGAGGTCGTTAGTTTGTTTACGGCGCTGTCTGTCTGTGGAATGTGTGTGTGAGGATTTTTCGGTTTTTGAAGGCAGTCTTTTTGAGTCTTGAGTCAGAGCTAGTGCTGGTCTGTTTTTTTGGTTTGGACAGTTTTTTTGTGCTGATGCAAAGTTGTTGTTTTCCCTTGTTAGTGTGCTGTTCTTGTTGCTGTATGTTCATGAGTAGTGTGTTTTTCTGTTTTGGTTTGGTTTGTGTGGTTTTGTGTGCTGTGTTGGCGACCGTGGACGCCTTACTCCATCTTCCAGCAACCGAGGACCAGGGTGAGTGTTGTGTACTGTTTTTTTGTGTTTTAAAATCCCGCCACATAAAATTTGGCGCCCAACGTGGGGCTGTTGTAAAATAGCCGTTAGGATTGTTTGTGGTGGGTCGAGTGAGAGTAAGAGGTCAGGATGAGTGAGATAGAGAAACTGAGAGAGGAACTCCGAGTGGCTAGGGAACTCCAGGGCAGGCTGGAGGAGGAGAATGGGAGGCTGAGGAGTGAGAATGAGGAGTTGAGGAGTCAGTTGGAGGAGATGGGAGGAATGCTAAGAAGTGCAAAAGAAGAAATGAAAGGGGAGGTGAAAGAGTCAGAAGAGAGAATGGAAGAGAGAATGGAAGAGAGGATGGATAAAAAGTTGGAGGGAATGATGAGAAGTGTGGAAGAAATGATGAAAGGTATGTTCAAGGGTGTTTTTGGAGAAGGGGCTGTTGGAGGCAGGTTCTCTGGAACGTGTGAAGGGGCAAGAGAGAAAGAAAAGGAGGAAGAAGTGAATGGAAGCGTGAGTGATGAAAGTGATATGGGAATAGGAAGTAAGAAACGAGGGAATGAGAGGCAGGGTAAGGAAAAGGGAATGAAAAGCAAGGGAAGGAACAGAGGGAAAGTAAGGATAAGTCAGGGGAAGAAAAAGGGAAGAAGGAAAGGGAAAGGAAACTGGTAAGAAGGGTAAGGAAGTGGGAAAGGCAGGAAAGAAGGAGAGGGTGAAGGCAGTAGTGATAGTGAGGTGGATGGAGGTGAGTGGATAAAAGTGGATAAAAAGAGGGGGAAGAAGAGTGTAATGAGTAAGATGAATGTAAGTCCAGAAGTGGACTCTTTGTATTCGGAAGAGGGTATGAAAGGACAGAGCGAAAGTAGCGAAAGTGAGAGTGAAAGTGAGAAAGAAGTGAGAAAGGCTATGTATGTGAGGGAGGTACCCGGTGTGAAAAGTATAATGAGTATGGAAGTAGGGATGTGCATGATTTCTTTAGGGAGTATGAAAGGTTTTGTCAGGATAAGTATGGGGAAAGTAAGAGAGTGTGGGCACGAGAATTAGGAGAGTATTTGACTGGGTTTTTACTTGATATGTATAGGGTTATTATGAGTGTGGGGGGATGTTGAGTATGACAAGGTGAAAGCTAGATTAGTTGAGCAAGCGAGGCGTATGAAAGCGAGTGTTAAGTATAAGAGGAAGAATGAATTTGATGAGGCAAGAATGAAAGCTGGGGAAACCTTGTCACTGTATGCTTGTAGGCTGGAGACGTTGGCAAGGAAGAAGTTTGGGGATGATGGGATAGATGAATGTAAGGAGTTAGTACGGAAGTTGTTAGGGACAGTGCCAGATGGAGTTAGAGAATTTGTGAACTTGAAGCGGAAGGAGAAGAAAAGATGGACGAATGAAAGGTTGACTTGGGGAGAAATCTTGGAAATTGTAGAAGATTATGAGCTTGACAGGGTTATAAAAGAGAGCAGAAGTGTAAGTGTAAGGGCTGGGGTAGATGAGAGAGTACCAGAGTTTGGAAGCTTTAGGGATGCAGTGTTGAGGGCCCAATGAGAATGGCCGATAGTGTAATAGATAGGAGTGTAAGAGCAAGTAATGTAGAGGTGCCAGTGAGGATGAATGATGGGTTTGTAAGGGAACAACGGGTTGGACGGGTTAGGGATAGTAGTGTACAAAGGGAAGGTCGGTGAGTGGAAGTCGAGCGAAGTGTTTTAGATGTGGAAAGGAAGGACATACAAAGAATGAGTGTAGGTGGGCTTTAGGAGCGTGTTTGGTGTGGGCAACCGGGACATTTGGTAAGGGAGTGTACGAAAGATAGGGGGGTTAAATGCTACCGGTGCGGACAGGTGGGTCATGTTGCTAATGGTTGTAGGGGTACCCAGTGAATGTAATATGTGGCAACTGTGGTAAGAATGGGCATTATGCGAGAATGTGTTCAGAACCGAGAGCGAAGTGTGACGAATGTGGAATGGAAGGGCATGTATCAAGTGTATGTAGACGAAAGAGGGTGACTGTGACAGCGAATTCGGGAAACTGAGTGTGAAGGGGTTCAAATGGGTGGATCCTCCAGGATGCAAGCGGTGCGTGTGATGCATGTACGTGAGGGGTTGTTGCATGAGGGGGGCTTTGCTGGAAAGACTGATGAGTGCATGAAGCAATTTGTTTTGATAGAGTATGGCAGAAAACGTAAGAAAGGGAAGAATGTAAGTGAACGGAATGATCGTAAGTTGTGTGATAGGGGTGTGAGTGCCAAAGTGAAAATGAGTGATAAAGCGTGTAATACGGATGAATGGGATGGTATGAATAGAACGTATAGCATATGCGGGTTTGATATAACTGAGTTGACTGAACGTGTAGGGGTAAGTGAACGGTTGGAGGTGAGTGAAAGTGTAAGAGTAAGAGAGCGTAGCAGTAATATACGAGTGATTGAAAGCATGAATGAATCATTGCAAGAATTGGAAAGGTCAATGAGCGAATGGGATGGGTTAGTTGAAGAATTGGGGGAGGTATTTGGGAACGAGTTAGAGGGTATAGATGAGATTGTGGATGAAATTGAGAGTGGTAATAGTGAAGAAGATAGCGTGAATCTGAGAGAGAATGGAGGAGAAGATGTGAGTTTGAATGTTGCTAGAAGAGAGAATGATTCTGAGAGAATGATTGCGTGCCCATGAACGCGATCTAGAAGACCTGCTAGTGAGCATCCGTGGGTGTTGCGTAAGGCGATTTGAAAGAGGTGTGAAAGGTGTTGGTTGGGAAATGCTAAAAGGGGGGAGAAATATAGAGGGATGAATAAATTTGTTTTTATTTAGCATTTCCCAACGTTTTGTGAGAGAGAGAGAGAGAGAGAGAGAGAGAGTGTGTAATTGTCGTAAGTGAGTGCTTCGGTTGTTGGAAGAGGGATGAGGTCGTTAGTTTGTTTACGGCGCTGTCTGTCTGTGGAATGTGTGTGTGAGGATTTTTCGGTTTTTGAAGGCAGTCTTTTGAGTCTTGAGTCAGAGCTAGTGCTGGTCTGTTTTTGGTTTGGACAGTTTTTTTGTGCTGATGCAAAGTTGTTGTTTTCCCTTGTTAGTGTGCTGTTCTTGTTGCTGTATGTTCATGAGTAGTGTGTTTTTCTGTTTTGGTTTGGTTTGTGTGGTTTTGTGTGCTGTGTTGGCGACCGTGGACGCCTTACTCCATCTTCCAGCAACCGAGGACCAGGGTGAGTGTTGTGTACTGTTTTTTTGTGTTTTAAAATCCTGCCACACTGGTGACAGAGTTAGAAACCAAATAGACTTTCTAACCATCAATAAAAGATTTAGGAACTCTGTCAAGCAAGTGAAAACCTACCCAGGAGCCGATTGTAATAGTGACCATGTACCAGTTGTAGCAAAAGTGATGGTGAAGTTGAAAAATCAGAGGAAGAGTACACCTAAATCAAAGAAGCAACTGAAATTATTGAAAACAGAGGAAATGAAGAACCAATATAATATAATTGTAAGAAATAGATATGACCAGCTTAAGGAGGAAGGCCCAGTGCTCCAACATCCTCAGCAAAAGTGGCAAAATATGGAAAATGCAATAAGAGAAGGTAATGAAATAATACCAACAACAGAAAGGAGAGCTCGGAGAGAATGGATGACAGAAGAAATCTTGATAATGATAGATGAAAGAAGGCAACAGAAGGGTAAAAATGAAGATAGATATAGATCTCTGGATAGAACTATTAAGAGGGAATGCACAAGGGCAAAGGAGAAATGGATGGATGAGATTTGTGAGGAGGTAGAAGATTTGGATAAAAGGGATGAACGGAGAAAGTATGATAAGGTGAAAGAAATTACTTTTAAAAAAGAAGAGAAGTATCAGCACTGGTATCAAAAAGCGGGTGGAACCATAGTAATGGAGTCAAAAGAAATATTGGAAAGATGGACGGAATATATTGGAGAATTGTTTGGTGATGATAGAATAGAACAACTAGACTTCAATGACAACGGAGAGGGACCAAGTATAATCAGATCAGAGACAGAGGCATCTTTAAAACAAATGAAAAGCGATAAAGCAACAGGTGATGATGGAATAACAGCAGAGATGTTGGTAGCTCTGGGAGATTACATCATTGATATATTAATGGAAATAGTGGAAGGAATATATGAAGATGGAGAACCTGCAACACAGATGTACAAATCAACATTTATCACAATGCCAAAAATACCAGGAACACTTGAGTGCAATAAACACCGGACTATCAGTATCATAAGTCAGATCAAAAAATAATATTAAGGATTGTTTTGAATAGAATAAGAAATAAGATACTCCCAGAGATTGACAATGAACAGTGTGGTTTTATGAGAGATAAAGGGACAAGAAATGCAATTTTTATTTTGAGAATGTTGATGGAGAGAGCAATAGAAGTGAAAAAAGATCTATACGTTTGTTTCGTTGACTATGAAAAGGCTTTTGATCGGGTTAGACATGTAGACCTTATAAGGATATTGGAACAAATAAATATCGATGGGAAAGATCTAAGATTGATAAAGAATTTATATTGGAATCAAGAGGCATCAGTGAAAGTAGAAAATGACGGATCAGAGACTCGGCACATCAAGAGAGGTGTAAGACAGGGTTGTGTGTTATCACCTGATCTCTTCAATTTATAAAGTGAAATGATAATGAGAGATCTCAGAGATATGGAAGGAATTAAGGTTGGAGGAGTCAATATTAATAATATCAGATATGCTAATGATACAGCACTTGTTGCAGACTCTCATGATAAACTTCAAGCTTTAGTCAGTACTTTACACGAGTCAAGCAGAGAAAGAGGTCTGTCAATAAATATTAAGAAAACAGAAGTTATGGTTATCTCCAAAGATGAAATCCCCCCATGAACAGATATAAGAATTAATGCTGAAGCAGTTAAACAAACCGATAGTTTTAATTATTTAGGATGCACTGTCACAAGTGATGGAAAATGCGAAAAAGAGATCAGGAAGAGAATATCCATGGCAAAAGATGCATTTGGTAAGATAAAGAAATTAGTCACCAACTCAAAAATATTGATGAATCTTAGGAGGAGATTTGTGAAATGCTTTGTTTGGTCTGTATTGTTGTATGGCTGTGAAACTTGGACCTTGAGGAAGGCAGATGAGGAGACGTTACAGGCTGCAGAAATGTGGTTTTGGAGAAGAATACTGAAAATATCATGGACAGAAAGGAAAACTAACGAGCAGGTATTAGACGGAGGCATTGAGAGAGAACTTTTGGCTTCAGTGAGAGGTAGACAAATGCAGTTTGTGGGTCACATAGTGAGAAGACAAGAACTAGAACATCTCACTCTCATTGGTAAAATCAATGGAAGGAGGCCGAGAGGAAGACCTAGACAAAAATATATGGATGGATTGGTGAGAATGACTGGAGGAAGAATGTCTGCAGCTCAGTTGCTGCAGAGAGCTGGAAATAGAGAGGAGTGGCGAGCCATGATTGCCGACGTCCTTGGGGATATGGCACCTGGATGATGATGATGATGATTATACACATCCACTTTTCAAAGAGAGACCATAAGAAAGAGAAGTGGCCCACACATCACCAGTCACCAGTGAAACCTAGGAATGATCACGAAACCAACAAGCAAATACAAGGAGTGGCTTTGTACATTAGACCTCATCTCACCAGTCAAATATGACACATGGTTGTGATCACTCAGCCAGCACATAGAGGCACAGCACAAATTACACCAGTCAAATACAAAACAATCACTGGTGCTCCAGGTATGAAATAATGTTTAAATGAGAGTGTAGAAATAAAAAAATTCTGAGATGAAACAGCAGTTGTTGCCTGCTTGCTAGACACAAAGGGAATGGCTGACTACCATTAAAAATGCATTGCTAGATGCATGCCTAGATAATTGGTGGACTCATCTTTTCCTTTACAATAATTCCATCAGAGCTCCTCACCATAGAGTTGGGCAAAAGTAAAAGATGGGGCCATTCTAAATTTATCATTTTTATACTCAACATAAAGCTTAATAAAACATACAAAAAATTTTAAAGCAAATACAGCTTCTATCAGAGAAAATGAAGTTGAAGAATGACACTATCTGTTAGGTAACACATGGGCTTACCATGTCACATTAGATAGACTTCGCCTATCATCTAAATATTAAATCACTCAAAAGTTATGTAACTACTTAGCACTTGGTTTACCCTAAAACAGTGTTGGACATAAAAAGAGCATGAAGATTTGTGAAATACATACGCATGCATGGCTGTTTATTAATTTTCATAACATAAAGCAAAGGATTCACCTCTGACAAATTTTTCTAATTGTATTTATGCATTTCTTATACTTCAGGCACTCTCAAACATGAAACGGTAAGCTGCAGTTATATAAGAATAGGATATATCCAGTTCCTGGCATAATGCCATAATACTTGCAACACTTTACTAACCTTATTCCAGTCTAAAACAGGCCAATCAACTAAAGATCTGCAGATCAGCTTTGTCCCAGTGAAAGTTATATAGGCATTTGGTTGACAAGAGTGGTCAAATACTGAACCAGCCAAATAGACACCAGTTGCTATGCTACAGTGTTCCTCATCATTGATACTGAAACTGTTAATGATCACCTGAAAAACAGACATCACCTTACAGTATTTAAATACAGTGACATAAAAATATTCTGAAAGCTATCCACCAACTGTTATAAATCAACTGAAATTTTATTAATATGAACTTAACAAGATTAGTTTACGTGCAAGAAAGAGGCATTAAACAAAATGGCATTAGAAATCAATAATCCAAGTATACTTTTTATAATCTCAGTGATAATAAACACCTCACTGCAACTGACCTCGGGCCTGCTACTTATTTTGTGTTATGTAAAATAAAAACTATTACACAAAATACAATATATTGGCACTTCAATTTAACAGACATTTTGGGGGTCTGACCTAAATTAGTAATGAAATCTCTTAATTAACAAAGACTGTTCATATACTGTATAGCCTATATGATTCTCCAGAGCCTGTGTAGCAATCATGTAAAAATTTGTACCATTGTTTCTTATCTCTGTTCTTACGTGCCATATTTCATTGTATAAGTTTTGAGGAGAATCCAGCAAGCTGTTAAACACAGTAATAAATGCAACAAAACAGGGAGTCATAATAAAATATAAAAAAGCACCATATGCACTTCATGTGAGTGTATATGCATGTTTGTATGATTTTATTTTGAGCAAGTTGCTACCATTCTCTACTACATTTCAGTACATATTTCCATATTAAAACCCTAATAAACACTTCATCTAAATCCTGTGTATGTGTGTGTGAGAAAGGTTTATTAAAAATATATTACTGCAATAATGTTATCCTGTTATATGCAGTGCATATTGTACTTTTTTAGCATTCTTTACAATATACAACAGCTTCCAAGACCCTCCTCACATATGCTCATTATTGTACAGATGGAAGGAACTTTACTCATTATTGATCTGTGATACCAATAGAAAGGTAATAAAAACAACTAGTATTCTGCTAAGCACACTGGGTATCACTATGTGAATTAAGTTAAAACCACAAGGATAAAATAAGAAAATAGGAAGGGGGAACAGACTGAAAAGAAAGACAAAAAGACAATCCTAAAAATGTGACTGTGCTGCCAGAGCAGACACCTGGAGTAATCTGTGCACAGTGGCACAGGCAACAATGAACCAGACTGACAGTTGGGAACCAATATATCAGAGAACTCTTGGACAGGAAAATTTATTACAAACAAAATGGATAGTGCAAAAAATCTGCATCGAAATTAACAATTACTATCATAAAACCTTTGTATAGTTTTATTGGATAAATGTTTTAAAAACAATACACATCAAAAAACCCTAGTCCTACTGATAACAAGATGTGAAACTGAACCTTACCCGACCAAAAATTCCTTGAAAGTCTGCCTCATTTGGGATGTTTTCTGGACCAAGATAATTACATAATACCACTCTAAGGACAGACAAATGTTCTTGACGCTGGTCATCCTTCTTAATATCAGTGTAATCTACAAATGAACAGAAAGAAGGAATTTCATTATTTCTGGCCAAAACTAAACTCTTGATTATGTTTTCATGACACTTGTGTTTCCAAATTAGAAATACATGTCTAGATACAGTACTGTATATTAAAAATATACTTTACTATAGTACCTCTATTGTACCAGTTAATAGAGATCTGTTAACTATTAAAGAATGCATTAAAGTGAAACCTACCATGTTCTAGCTTTTTTTATATAAATACAGATAAATGAAAACACTTAGAGACAACAGTACAAGAATATAGGTTGTAACCAGTAAAAATTAATGTTTTACAAAAAACCTTAAATTATGCTTGCAGAAAGTCTATCTTAGAAAGAAATTACTGAAAAGAAAGGAAATTCATGAATGGAGAAAAAACAAAGAAAATTGTATGATAGCACTGACCTATGGATGATCACACTGTTCACTAATGCAGATGCTCAACTACTGACTATGATCCCTACTAAGGGCCTAAGTATTTACAAAGCATGTACCATCTTTTCTCATTATTTTAGAGTGAAAGCAGCATCTGGGATAATTATCATTCATGGGTTTATTGTAAAACAAACTGCATTTTAATAAGAAAATTACTTCCCTGATTTTTCATACTGCAAGCCGTGGCATTCCAATAAAAAATAAATAAAATGAATAATGGGGTTGGTAACCTATGCCTTCCTACAAAATTTTGAGTCATCAACTTACTGATTTTTACCCTAAAACAAGCTATAGGTAGATGCTTTAAACTCAATGCAGTGAGACTAAATACATGATAAGCAAACAGAGGTTTACAGGCATGGCAAATACACTGTAAAGTATAATTAACCAAACTCATGTGCTATTATAGTTATTTATTTTCATACTTACGATTCATTAAGTCTTTAAACCTTCTAGTTTTGGTTTCTGTCCACTTTTCTTCAATTTTATCTCCTCCATTCTGAAAAAAAAAATGCAAAGTACTATTATCAATCATAAAATGGCAAATAAGTGACAACTAATGCACTCAAATTTCAGACTGTCAGATAAATAATGCAAAGCTATTAGCATGGATATAAAATATCTCTCAATGATGCAAAAAGAAAAGAACTTGGTTCATTTTAGTAGTTTCCTAGGTAGATTTTCTTTTGATCTCTTTACCACATACTGTATTCCTTCTAAATTTGCAATAATGTTCCGGACTATGTAAACTAGAGCTCTAAGATCTGTAATTCTTTAATCTTAAAAGTATTGAGTAGCAAGCCTTACATGGATTACATCATGGGCTAGACAGAGTCAGCCTTTGACAAGCTCTTTAGGTAAAGCATGTACTCCTCTGAAAAATTGCTTCAGCTTAGGATACTGTTCATATAATTGGAATGGTCCTTCTTCTATCAATATTCTTTAAGAATTGAATGAAAGACCATCTTCTATCAATACTCTTTAAGAATTGAATCAAAGGCTTTCCATCTAACCAATGGCCTAAACTGACTAAACTTCCAACTGGGATTAATATCAACTTCCTAGGTTCATCTAATATTACTTTTATTATTGCCTTAAGAACATCTTAATACAATTATATGTCGACTCTAATCTCGTTGCCTATAGTTTTGATAAGTCCTGTATAAAATTTTCAAAAATGTGGAATTCTCTGTGCACCTTGAAACTTCTTTGATTATTTAACTAGGTTCTTTTCAAGAGATATGTTTGTCATTATACTTTTCTCACAATTCCTGAGGTTTATTTGGGAACATACTGTTTTAGGTCTTCCTTAAACATTAAAAGAAAAACTATCTTACCTGGAGCTTTATGATAATCTTTGCCAGAAGTCTAGCAGTATCTACTGGATAATTTGGCTTAAGTCGTCTCAATTTTTTACACTCAGATTTATGCAAGGCCCATGAATTTCGTTGGCAATCTACATTACAATACCATTCAAATGAGCAGCCTGAGCATCTCTGAAAAGCTTCCTTTTTTCTGAAATAAAGCAATCAGAATTACTTTACGAACCCTAATTTGATTAAAGTTTAATGTTCAATTCTCAAATATGCTAAGGCAATGCTTTCAAATTTCAATTACTATTTAGTTTTAAAAAGATCACAACAGATGCTACATCATTTTCAGAATATTCAAACCTAAAATGACTTAAGTGCTGGAGCAGTAACTTTAAAAAGCATCTAGTATTTACATCATGATCACATATTTCTTAAATATCTATTAAATAAAAGCATATCAATAAACTAGATTACCTCTTTAAACAATTATCACAGTAAAGGCCTTTGTAAGGAGTAGTAAGCATATACACAAAAGGCTCCGATGTGAGTATTACATCTCCTTTTGAGACTTTGCGACGTCCAAGTGCCTGAAAGATAGATTGATATGATACTGAAATACAGTTCTTGAAACAACTGATTTTTTTGGTTCAAACCCATCACTTTATGAATTCCTTTAGGTGTGACTGCTCATTTTTCATAGGTATTCAAAAGAAAACTCCAGATTGGTTATTTGCCCATCAAGGTTACCAAGTCCCTCTACAGCATAAATTGGTCAATCCAAGTATATTATCTGACTAATCAGCAAGCTATGTGCAGTGCAGAAGAAGTCAACTAATTCTGTATAGTGACAAGTTTGTAAAAAAAAAATTACAGGGTTACAGGTTTCTTTTCCCCACATTTTTCACTCAAGAAACAGAGCTTTCTACCTCCTAAGGTTTAAAACATCAGGGTCAATGTTTCCAGAAAAAGGTACCCACAATAACATCTATGCCTCTAAGAAAGGACATGCCTCTTTTCATTAAAGTTAAACATAGGCGCCATAAAAACCTTTGGAACAATATCTATCAGCATTTGTCTTTTGTTTTCCAATTACATAATAATTGCCTACCATTTTCAGATAATTAAAACTTCATATGTATGTCCTTATGCTTAAGTACACAAAATCAAGACCTAAACAACACTGTCCATCTGGTAATCCCTTCCATTAAAACAAACTTTGGCTAACTGAAGAAGTCAATTACCATGATTAGGACAAGAGGAAATGTGTGACCGGTAATTCTGATTTATGGCACTCTAGCCCATGTCAGGATAGGATGGGCGGAGGGACAGTCCAGTGGGGTGATCAAGGCCATCAGGTAGGATTCAGCACCCTGAGTTAGGTAAGAGAAAGCAAGGCTAAGATGCATCACTGTATTGTACTTTATAAATCAGTGCACTCATTCAGGTTAGGTGAGGGGGGGTCCAGGGGGGTAGAGCATCTCTTCAATCTGTCAAGTGGGACCTGACATCCTAAGTTAGGTCAAAGAAGATATTAATGTGACAATGTATCCATATAATTGGCTTTCTTACATCTTCCTTTATATTCCTAATGTGATTTATGACTGATTCTGAATACGTGGTATCCTACTGAATAAAATATCTATTTTGTGGTTTATGCAGTTTAGAGAGTTCTTCCTAGCTCAATTCACTAATTTACTTGATCCTGGCCCCTATTGCCCATAACTGTATTATATGGCAGGCTTGGGAGCACGAAAACGAGTGGTTTGCACCAATAATAATGGTAAAAAACCATAGGATACCATACATGACAAAAAGTAAGAAAAATGGACCTATAATATATACATATATTTTACCAAAAATTAAAGTATCATATCATTTTTATTTGGCAAAACTTAAAGTATCATATTATTACCGACCTTTTAGCTAATCTTATAAAATGACCAGTGGCTAGCCCCACAGGCTAACAACCTACCTGTTTTGCTCTAATTCTGTAGCCACTGATGTGCTCTCTCATTTTGCCCCACAGGTGTCTCCCACATACTACTCACCTCTGTCATATCGAACCTTGATTCTTCCGTTGCTGTCACACTGCCAAGAGGGGATATGGTGCCAGGTGCCGCCTACTCCCTCTTCATTTCTTGTCATCCCAAAATACTCGTCAGGGTAAATAAAGCTTTTAATTTACTTGGCGTACACGCGTGAGCTCGCGCTGGTCATTCCATTGGCGTATAAACGGCACCAAAACAAACGTTTATGGGAACGTTCTTTATGTATCGTTGGGAGATTAATAGCTTGAGGAATAACAGACCAATAAAAGTCATGATTGCTTAATTTTGGGAAACGATTATAAGATAACGAATAAAGATATTGTTCATTTCAAAGGCGTTAATCATTATTACGGCGGTAGCGATGTATCGCTTACGTTTGCTAGGTCCATGGATCGCTCCTGGCCTGGCCTGAAATGGGGGAACCCACCAATGGGTACACGCGTCTGCTCGGGCCAGGGAAAAGGGCGTTGGGTTTGCATTTATGAGTTACTTAAAAGCATAATCAGATACAGTGTAAACGGTATTTTAATGGAGTATTTCCGTCAGATCTAAGCCAGTTTTCTTCCATATCAATAATGTCGCAAACTTAATACTGTGCTAAAACTGCCATGTTGCAAGGGCCTACTAAACTGCTTTTAGACTGGAAAATTGGCCATGGCGTTTATGAAGCCTAACAAGTTGCAGGCTGCTTAATGAACAATATCCCGTGCTGGCATTAGGCCTGCATGATCATCATCATCATCTCCACAACAACAGCAACATACAGTAGTTTAGCAATCTAGTCTTCAGTTAAACATTCTTACTTCCCTCGTAATCAGAATATCAGCAAAGCTGTGAAGCACCTTTTTATGGAACAATCATATTCCTGAGCTTCGGTGATAAGCCAAGGAACAGAGATTAGCTGATCACCAACATATAGAGTTTACTGATACCATGTTTTTTCTGCTATGCGATATAGTGTAGAATATTTATTAGAAACCGACCACTTAGTACCGAAGATAGCAAAGTCATATTCTTGGAGTGTTTGACGCTGGGCAAAGAGGACTTATAACCTTCACGTATACATAATGACTGCCGGGTTTTGGCAAGGCATGTGACTAATTGAAGAGTGGATATCCTTAAGTAGTTTTTTTCTATATTATATTAAAGACTATTAAACAATACGTGCGCTTGGAACTAAAATTACTCCATGTTTTGCATATTACTTTTGGAAAGTCTTAGGAGTTACAAAATACATTTGAGCAGCTGAGTTATTGCAAATTTGCTGTGTATACGAGTACATATCAATTCGTTGATACTGTCTCTTCTTACTAAGATATATATATATATATATATATATATATATATATATATACACACACATATATATATATATATATATATATATATATATATATATATACATATATATATATATATATATATATATATATATATATATATATATATATATATATATATATATATATATGAAAAAATGTTCCTGTGTTCAACTAGGCCTAGTGTCATCATACTTGTTGCCCATTATACAGCATTTTTTTTTTATTGTTATTCGATAGTATTTATCCCTAGATTTAAAATACCCCTTGATACTAAATACTAATATCACGTTTTATAAGTAAAGCAAGGTTGATATAAGGGTATATGTGGGTCTTGGGTACAAGCAGTTTCTCGCTCATCGTGTTTTCTAAGTGTGTGTGTGTGTGTGTGTGTGTGTGTGTGTGTGTGTGTGTGTGTGTGTGTGTGTGTGTGTGTGTGTGCGCGCTTGTAAGGGAGAAAAGGGTGTGATGCATATGACAAGAGTGTCTCATCACTCAGGTGACCGGCTAAACGTCAGTTATAATCAAATCATCTTCCTGGGTTCATTTATCGTGTGTTTCATAAACCAATATGGCGTTAGGCCGAAAGGCTTTGTGGATGTAACTTATGGCTTTAGGGTTCTAAAAGAGGTTAATAGGTCTTATTTTAGGGTTTAATGACAGACCTTTTTTGTACGGAAGATGTGATGAAAATAAATATGAGCCCTTGATGATAATGTGATTCTGTATACTGTATATGCTTTTCATTTGTAGTCTGACTCCGGATAATTGTCCTAATCTTTACAGTGAGTTTTCTTTGCGCTAAAATCTTGAAAAATACTTAATTTTTATATTCCTCTTATTCTAGAAAGTAGCCCATATTCTTACAAGATCGAAATTAACGATCAAACTCAAACTTTACAAGTCTGTGGTAAAAAAATAAAGTGAATATAAAGTTTATTCCAAATAAGAATTAAACTGCAGACGTAATACGGATAAAATATAATCGCCGGCTAAGTGCCAGAGTATTTAGGCCATACGTCACACACACACACACACACACACACACACACACACACAGACAGAGAGAGAGAGAGAGAGAGAGAGAGAGAGAGAGAGAGAGAGAGAATTTAATTTCTTTACTCCACGGTGACACAGGGCCACTATTCAGACTTCATATCCCAAACTTACCATGTGATAGCAGCTGATATCTTGATAAGTCCTTGAAATTAAAAACAATTACAGTAATTGGCATTGAATTTAATTAAATATAGAATTAAGGCCAAATGCCAAGCACTGGGACCAATGAGGTCATTCAGTGCTGAAACGGAAATTGGCAGTAAAAGGTTTGAAAGGTGTAACGGGAGGAAAATCTCGCAGTTGCACTATGAATCAATTGTTAGGAGAGGGTGGAAAGTAAGACAGAAGAAAGAGAATATGAAAGGAGGTACAGTAAAAGGAACGAAAGGGTTGCAGCTAGGGGCCGAAGGCAAGCCGCAAAGACCTTAAGTAATGCATACAGTGCACCGCATGAGGTGAACTGACGGCATTTTCTGACAGCACATAATTTTTCAAAAATAGACCCATCAATCTGTGTTACTACGCAATGTTTATAATTAAAGTCTAACAGACAGATTATTAGAGAGAATACTTGGGTAAATAAATAAACATTTAGAAGTTTTGGTTTGTTAAAAAGAATTAATTTTAAAATATCAGTTGGTTATACTTCAAATGAAATACCACTATTTTATGTCGAAAGAAGTCATCTAAATATCACTGATGTGAAAGTTATATAAATTAAAGGTACTCATCGTGTGTCATATATATATATATATATATATATATATATATATATATATATATATATATATATATATATATATATATATATATATATATATATATATATATATATATTAGTCATCATGGAGTTTGCGATATCATAAATGATATAGCACAGGTTAAATAAATCAATCCCTTATCTCACCCACAGGATATAAAGTCATTAACTTCAAAACAATAAATATGAAATAACAGAATATCCCTGTTTGTCCGGCAGTACAACAAAGACAAACCATGCAGATGATTCAGCTGAGATATCAGGGTAAAGCTAATACATCATTAAGGGTGAGAGGTCATATTTTTAAGGGCGAGGTTGACAGATCGCTGTCATGTTGCATTCTTGATTGCGTCGAAACTTCTCAATCTGGGACATGTGTCATTACGACCACATGTCATGACTCTGGCTGCCATACAGTCAGATAAACAGAGAGAGAGAGAGAGAGAGAGAGAGAGAGAGAGAGAGAGAGAGAGAGAGAGAGAGAGAGGAAAAATATTTTCTGTCTCTTGGACCAGACAGTTACTGCTTCAGGTCAAAACTTAGTCATGTGCAAGTGAAATCGTTATTGGAACTTTTTGTTAAAAAAAAAAAAGTGGATAAGATAGATTAAACAAAGATGTTTACTGTATAAGGAAAAAGAAGTTATCTTCCATGCTATCAAAGGTATATTTTCTATGGATACTGACGAATACAGGAGGGGAAATGAATATAACTTTATTTGAACAAAAGGATTTAAGAATACCAAGAGACTTGGGATAAACTAGAGTATACTGCCATGTAGTGGTGATTTTTTAGAGAATATTATGCATATTCTCAATGACACAGTCTATTTTGAAGAACGTCAAAAGCACCCATTCAAAAGACACTTTTCTGGTGCCCATAGGAGCCCAGCTGACACTATCACGTCCTATTCTCTTCGGGGTGGTACTAAGGAGAGACCCGAGCCATCTACTTTACCTCTCCCATTTATCGTGTCATCTACGTAAGGAATCTTCGTAATTTCTTATATGGTATCATTTCTCTCTATTCTTTCATCTGGCTCACAATTTTCTTCCCAATTCATCAAAATCTTGTTGAGAATACACTAGACGATTTAAAATATCGTTTTCGTATACAAGGTTAGTCTACTTATTTCCCCATCTTTACAGCACGTCAATTGTTTGTTTTGCCTTTATTAGTCTTTCGTTAAATTCCAACTCAGGAGAACATACTGGATACCTTTATACCCAAATATTTTGAAAAATTAAACCTCATTAATCCATTCTACATCAGCGTTGCAGTTCGTTAGTTTGCTCCACTTTCGAATTAACTGTACAACTTGCTTTTTTTTTTTCAAACAAAAAAACAGAGTGCAGAACGAAAAGGTTTTCCTGAGCTCAGTTTTTTGGTTGATTTGTTATCGGCGGCCGTTTCGCGTTCGCGCGCGTTCGTGTGTGTGTGAGTGTGTACGTGTGTTGTGGTTAACAAAGGCAATTAGCATTGTCATTTTGAACTTTGCGTCAGTTTCTGATTCGTTTGAGTGTCACTGGCTTTAACTTTTAACTTCTTTCAAGTGATTTATTTCATAAATAGTACTATATTTATTTTGAATGCAGTCGCCCCTTTATGTTTTAGTTAGCAAAGCTAATTTTGAATTTAATATAAGTTGGTGTGTTCCATTAATCTGGCCATGTTTCCACCTATCAGTCATTTTATGTTGTAATTTCATTAATAACAAAATACTTTATGGAGAAGGTGATGTAAGTTAATCCATATAAATCTGTGAATACTCATAAATTTACACACACACACACACGAGAGAGAGAGAGAGAGAGAGAGAGAGAGAGAGAGAGAGAGAGAGAGAGAGAGAGAGAGAGAGAGAGAGAGAGAGAGAGAGAGTTTTCTTTCGTCGCCTGTCATCGGCTGCAACCGATAGATGACCTGAGTCCTATGCCAATGGTGGCCACGCAGAAATTAGAAGTGTCGGATTGTTTTATTCACGATGACGATGAAGTTGGTGATTAAAAGTATCTGCTTGGGTTAAAAGATGCCTTCCCGTTTCAAAATATGCAATGTGTCGTTGTTGTGTGAGTCTTTTATTGATTTTTGACCCAGCACAACATTACATATATATAGTTCACTTAGTCTTCACAATAAAAAAAATGTTTCATTGTACGGTAATTTTAATAATGTACAGAGAAAAAACAGGGCACATACGGCATTTACTCTGCATAAGAAGCTTAATTTTAATTATTGTCTACTGTATATTTGTTATTGCGTAACCAAATGAACGTAATTACGCTTGTATTATGTAATATCTGACGTTGAATATATGGGAGCTCCAATACGATGCAGCGTTGCAAATTTAGGCAGTTACAACAAAAAATAATATTCCTTCATAAAAATCTGACAGTTTAGAACCTTTTGAATAATTTTTGTTCTAATTAATAATCCAGCATCTGTCGTCCATTATAAATTATTGTGGAGAACACACCAATGTTTTTAAGTCAAAATGTATTCCTAAGTTAAAGCGTGTAAGTGGAGTGTTATTAGGTATGAAAGCAACATCTGGCAATGATCGAATAATGCAAAGAATTTCCTTCGATATATGTCACTCATTTTCGAGAATATTTCGTAACAGATCGAAAATCTTCATGAAAAGTAATTTAAGTAGGGTATCCTTACTTAAAAATCATATTGTCAAAAGAAAAAATGAATTTCTCATGTGCGTTTTGCGTAACCGTTTTCTAAGGTTAATACACTTCCCTTCTTATGCTCTCTCCATGTTGACGTTGCGGCTAAAAAATGCTAACTACTTATTTAATAAATAATTATTCTAATTCTCCGATCACCATAAATCGGAATTAAACTCGCTCATATATCACGAAAATGGCAAAGAAGTCTTATGGAAAAGGCACGACAAACAAATAAGCGAGACACGCCCTTATTTAAAATAAAGGAATTCGCGGATATTATGGCACCAGTGACGCCTTCATTTGTTGTGTACAGTGGAGGTTGAAGGAACATCGGTGCGTTAACGGAAAATATTTAATATCTTTTCCCCCCAGGGCTTTTTTAGGGGTTTTATTAGTGAAAAATGTCTGCATTGTTCGCTTGCTCAAGGTGTTTCAGCCGGCATCCCTTTGAGGAGCTCTCTCAAGGCCAACAACTGTGCAAAGTAAGTACCGTAGACTAGGCTTAGGCCTATGCTTAATGAACCCCCCCCCCTTAAACTAACTTCTAACCGACTGCAAATGTCATTTTAGATTGGACCACATTTCCTGGCATCCTTAAATATAAAATATATGTCTGGAGCAAGTTAGAAAGGTATTTTAGTTCATTTTAACAGCCAGGGTATCGTAGACTAGGCCTAGACCTATGCATAATAAACCCCCTGTAAACTAACTTTTAGATTGGCATAAATATAACTCTTTGCGTTTATATTAATTAAAACGTCTATCTGGAGCAAATTACGAAGCCATTTTAGCTTTAATAACCAATATACTGTAGCTTACACTAGTCAAAGTAGGTTACTGTTAGGTGGGCCTAAAGTTGTTAGTAGGCGGGGCGTTGTCCACCCTATACATTAATTTAATGCCGAAATATATACGCTAATTAAACAGTTTGAACCATATGTGTTTTCCAGAATGTTATTTTGTGTTATATTTGGGTTTGTCCATTGTTCTTGGTGTAAACTAGACCATTTTCTTTCATTTTTTCATTCCCCCTGCAACTTGCATAGGCCTACATAAACTCTAACAAATTAGGAAGTCCCATTTGACACCAGGGTTTTAGTCCGAGGGAAGATGCCAAAAATGGTTGATTTTACCAACAGGAATGGAGGGAGAAATGTAAAACTGAAGACAATTACCATGATCTGGCTCTCACCAGTCACAGACCAAAATGTTTACCTGACTGCCCTTTGTTTTTGTTTTTCTTTATTTTTGTCTTTTTTTTATATCTACTGTCTTTTTTTTTTGTTTTTACATTCATTTCCAAGGGGCTGGTACTGATGATGGCGCCCATTTTGCATGTAAACTTGTAAGTTCCCGAACCAGAGGGACACGGTAGTTTTCTCTAGTTTTACCTTCGCTTCTACCGATAGAAGTATTTTAATCAAAAGATGAGCAGATTAAACCGTAGCTTATGGCCTGTGGTTCATGTTTGGCCATCTTGATTAGTAACAGTTAGGCCTACAAAAAAATTATGAAGTGCAATAATGTGGCAGAGTTAATGACATGTATAAATCTTAATCTGGGTTTGACTTTGGTTATAAAAAAAAAAAAGACCGTGCAGGCTAATTAGTACATGTTTTTATGTGGGATTTTACATTTTTATCTAGTAAGTTTTTTGGTGAATTCTTATTTTTACCTGTATTTGATTTTCATATGTTTGTGTGTGCTTTCAACATTTCTGAGATTTGTATCAGAAACAAATTACTAGTAGTTGAGGTATTGAATCTCCTACCTTATACCCTACAATTATGGCGAACCAGAGTTGAAAACTAGGGTTACTGGGTGTGGGGAAAATAAAACTCATTCATCCAAAAACCTCTGTTTCACGCTGGTTCCCCATATTGAGGGGGAGGGTCCAATTTCTCAAAAACTACATATTTCTTACTGAGGTGAATGTGGAAAATGTTCAAAACACTAAAAAAATTTTCTTGTGAAATTTTGCAGTGCATCCAAAAACAAAGGAGCCATGACTAAGAACTGAAATCAGTTTGTTTAAGCAAGGTCAGAATTAAAAAATCCCACACATGGGCTTATATTTCCAGATGAAAATAACAAAAGACAATCCAAATATAGTAGCCATCCTTATCCACAATATTGTGATCAGGAGCCCACTTGCATGATTGTTGAATCTTAATCATAAAATTTAGAAAAGTTTCTGTAATTATATTCATAGGGAAATACCTCAGTGATAGTATATTTGTAATAGATATAAAAATGCTTTTTGTTTTAAGCATTTTCAGGAGACTAAGAACAAAGCAAAAAACTTGAATGTCGCGAATTGGTACTAGAGTAAATAAATACACACTTTTCTAATATATTCTACTTTTATTAATGTAATAATTGAGTAGACCTAGATACTGTAGATAGATTGGTAAATTATGATATACCAATTGTAACTGACTTTGTTTATCATGGCAATATATAATGCTTTAGAATTTGATATCGGAATCCACCTTGATTTCAAAGTTCCTTAAAGATAACTTTTAATAATACCCCATGCATGTAACCAATTACCAGTGTAGAGTACAGGCGTATAGGTAATGTTAGAGGTTTTATAAAATTCAGACAAATTTAACTTTCATTTCCAGCACAAATGCTCCCTGAAAGCACAATCACCCTTTCCTTTTTTACCCAACAATAATGGGGAACCTCAGTGGGAAACCTGATTTTTTTGGTGGGGGAACAGAAAGGATTGAAATACAGATACTTCCTATTCCAACCCTATAAGCTAGCCTAATCCAGGATTCCTCCACTGGACTCCTCAGCCCCACTCAGCAGGAAATGGAAATCACGTGCTTGAAACTTTTAATACTTGTATTACTCCTCGTCTTCACTGCTCGCCACCAGGGGAGTGTGAACTGATGCCTGTGAGGACGTGTAGACTCTGACAAAGGTTTATATAATTGGCTAGTCTGTTGAAGTTTTGAAACTTGATATGCTCTTGCTTACTGAGGAATAAATAACAACCTAATACTTGGCTGGTTAACTCACTCTTTAATCTTTCCCCAGAGACGTCTTGTTTGCTGAATATATGTTGGCTTTCACCACCTTCAGTGAAATTCTACAAATGTATAAACATTTCTTAATTTACTTATATATGTATTCCTACTCAGTAATATAACTCCCTTCTAAGTGTTTGGCATACTGTCAACTTCTTATGCCTTTTGCATAACTTGTGTGACAGATTTCATATCCATTATGTTTCTTCTCAAAACCACCACCCCTGCACACTACTGAACGATTCCATGTTTGGTTAGTAGCAGCATCCCTGGTTAAAGTAGGGAAGTTTCCTTCTGGTGGGAGAGAAGCCCTTGAGTTGTGCCTCCTCCTCCTCCTCATCTCAACCGTTCTTTGAAGAGTGACGACGATCAGTTAATGTTCTTGGGAACAGCTGACATTGGGTGAGTGGATGGTTGTTACTGATTCGTGATGCACTAGCCTGCTTCTGTGCAGCTGTCTACTCAGTCTTCTCATGACTGACCTTGACTCTTCCCATCTTATTTGTTACCTAAGGTGTGGAAGGAAGATTGTACACTAACTAGGACTCTTCGTTGTCCTGATTTCTATAACCAATCTGGTATGCCAGTGGATATGCTGTGCAGACTGTCACTAATATGTCTGCTCCCCTATAAAGACTTTGGCAAAAGAGAACTTGGCCCCTCCCCCATCAACCCATTCTTTGTTTACAGTTGGTTTTGAAGGGTTTTGGGGTTGGGTTGATCCTATATTCCTTACTTTTCCTGGAAGATAGGGTGGATGCAATGTACCCTTGTGCTATGACTGCTGAGATGTGGTCAGTATGCTTTCCCAAGGGAGTGATGGTATTCTTTACCCCTAGGATTGATTGCTTTCTTTTTTTTTTTTTTTTCTCCCCCCCATCCTGCCTTCCAAATCTTGACTTGGAACGTGGAAGGGTAGGGGTTTGCTCTAGGTGGAGATTAGAGAAGTGTTGAGAATGGGGTAGGGCGTAGTTATTCCTCCTTACACTCCTGTTATAGCCTATTTTTCATAATTATGCTGTCCTTTCAATCAAGTACCATATGTTATAGGGAAAGATGTTTGCATAGGCTGAATTAATATCTTCAAAGGTTAGCCAGTATCAGTTTGTAATCATTTTTAGAACAATAAACATTCACAAATGTGTGATTTTTATTCTTCCTGAAGAATGTTTTCAGTGGGGTATTGTTGATCTATGTTGACTTCCTCGAGCATTTTAGTATCTAAAAGGTTATGGAAAACCATTAACATTTTATCAGATAAAGCAAAAATTTTCAAATGTTTATCACCACATTGTGCATTTTGAACAGTATTCAGAATAAATTTTGTTGTCTGTTGCGGAAGGCTTTCCTTTCTCCCCATTGATTTATTGGAATGTGTATTGTATTTTATTAATTTTTTTCCAGTTGAAAATGTCAAGTATGTTGAATTCCAGATTTTAGCATTCCTAGTTGTAGTATTACAGATAATTTTGCATCAAGACTTGGTCTCTTAAAATTTTTGAGTTACCCATAATGGGAATCGATATTATGGACCTGGGAATTTATATACCTTCGTTTATGACTCAGAAATTATTTAAAAGTTTAAAGTTAAAAAAAGATTAAGTACAGGCAGTCCCCGGGGTTAACTGTGGGCTGGGTTAACGGTGATCCAGTTTTACGGGGCTTGTCTAGCGACAAAAATCGGCAACTTTTAGCGCCGAAGATTGCTGATAATTGGGTATTGGCACCGATACATACCTAACAGAGATGCCGATAACTGAAAATCGGAACTTTTCAGCACTGATAAGCCCCGAAATTTGCTGAAAAAGCGCGAAGATCGCCAATTTTCAGTTACCAGCGATTTTCGGTTATCATCACACCCTCAGAACGGAACCCTTGCCGATAACCGGGGACTACTTGTATTACTGTACTGTATAGAGGTAAATGAGATAACAGAAAAAAATCAATATTTTGTAGTAGTATTTTGGAATTTGGCAATTTTGAAGAAACCATAGTTAATCATTAAGTAGATTTACTATTAAAGAGGAAATTTGTTGGGATATATAAGTATATTTTTTGGGGGGGGATATTGGCAGGTTGTTGCTAGATTTGTTTTGTGATGTGTGTTAATATTCTGCTTCAGTTACATTTACACAACTGCTTAATTTTTAGTCAATTATCAAACACTTGACATTTGCTTGTAGTTCTTGGAAATTATAATAGTTTTTTCTTTGAAATATTTTTTATCTTAGTTAGGGAGAGCAATTTTAGCATTCAAATTCTGGAAATTGAAAATCTCATCATAATGCTTGTATACTACTTCCCACAGACAGATTCAAATGAGCCAAGCATGACAGAAGAAAGGAGGTGTGCAGAAGACAACTGTGAGGAATTATTGTTTGATAATCATGACCATTGCATTATACATGCAAAATGCACATCTAGTGGAATGTTTGGTCCTTGTGAACAGTGCCTGCCTTACCTTCAGGCTTGGACTGAGGAGAGAGACATGACAGTGAGTTGTACCCTGTAAGGTCAGGCAGAGGCCATCGCCTGTTGCCATGTGGATTAATAGCTGCCAATATAATCATTCATTGGATGTGACTGGGGGATTGTGCTAATCAGCGCTTCAATCCTTCCAGGCCCTGAAGAAGATTCAGAGGAGAATACTGGTGATGAAAAAGTTAAAGAATAGAAATCCTTCACTGCCAGACTGGGTGTCAGATGACATAAGGATAGCATATGAGGTTCCTAGAGTGCAGGAGGAGAAGAACACACGATGTAGAGTGAGTACTCATCCTTCTCATGAAATTGTTCTGTACAGTAGAACTGTAAGGAACCTCATTTTTTATTCCCTGATGGAAGTTGTACTTAGAAATTTATGCATATTGTATAAATTGAATTATAATACAGAAGCATGCTAATTTTGCATAATAAAAGATATGAAAAATTAAAGCATGCCTTCTTTTGAATATGCATTGGGATTTTGGTGGTGGTTTTGTTGTTGGAAAATGAACTTTTTTGACAAAGAACAAAACTCCAGTAGTTGAAAAATCTAGTACAGCAGAACTATGGCATTCATAGTAAACCTGGTGTTGGAGACTCAAGACTTTAGAAGTTAAAACTCACAAATTAACCCAGCTGAATATTTTGCATGGCAGTGCAATGGTACAGGAAAAAATTCTTGTTCTTGAATTTGTGATGCTGAATTTAACACTTGCTGTGCACAGGGAAGTAGTATTGCTAATGCAAACAGTTTTCCTCATCCAGAAAAGTCAGCAATTATTTCAAGATATTTTGCTCTCCTATGTGTTTCAAAGCCATTAGACTCCTCATATGTGATTACAGATTAACTTTAGAACTACAGTACAGCTAAGATATGGAAGTATATGGACCACCTTGCAGTTGGGAACTGTGCTTTCACATGAAGTTGAAAGATTTTAAGATTCTGGATGAACTGAATCCCCATGGAGGATACGTACTTGTTTATGGTGTCACGTGGCATACATTAGATGATACACTGTGCCAAAGGTTTTTGTCAGTCTCTTGTTTCCAGCTTCATTTCTCATTTTGCCTTTTTGTATCCATTACCCTTGGGTCTCTTCAGCTACCCAGTGTCTTCATCTTGCTCCAGTTTTCGTTTTTGTTTAGAAACAAATCCTTATTATGTCCCTTGTGTTTCTGTGGTTGTATTAAACTACTTTAAAATAGTAATAATAATAATAATAATAAAAAATTAAACAACTGAACTGATTTTAATTATATGGTATCTTTGGCTATTGTAGTTAGTAGAAGTGGGTTCTCAGCTGAAGAAGAAAAATTTATTAATACAGTATATATGTAATCACTTGGAATGCAGTATTATTTGTATAAGAATGGTCTAGATCATGATCTTTGTTACACATATGTAAAAGGTATCAAATAGTGATTATGTATGCATGCGATAATGTTTCAGGCTAGTCTGATTAAGTAATGTTGTGATGGTAAAAAACAAAAACAAAAAAAACATGGGGGGTTAAGTCTGAGAAAGCCCCGAGAGGCCTACTGTTATAGTTGCCAGTGCTCACATGATTTTTTATGTCAGTATGTATAAATTATGTAATATTAACCTGGTTCTGATAGTAATTGTTATAGAGGGTTAGATCTCATTCCTGTTCAAATTACTATTACAGAGAGCAAGTCTCCCTGTACCAATTTTTTTTTTTTTAGTACTAAGCATAGTAAAGTCCTTGCTAATTGGAAGCCTTGGGAGACACAGATTCTGGATGAGTGAAAATTCTGAATAACTAATATTAGTGTTGTAGCCGAATGGAAGAACTGAAAGTATTCCTATTTGCACAATTTCTGTGGAATTTCAGTATACCTTATCATAGGCTAGGGTAAATTGTTTACAAAACCTAAGCCTCTAATAAAGTGTAATAATGTAGTTTACAAGTACTCAGCCTTTTGAAACAATAGGGAACATTACGTGTTCAAATGATGGGCATCAGTCCTGTAGCTCGGTTCATTATGATTTTGCATTTTTTTTTATAAGCTAACCGTAGCCTAATAGATTTGATGTCCTCATCAGTAAAGAAAATTAAATATAAAGCCAATTACAAACAGTGTATTACACAAATCAGTACAGTATATAGTTTTTTCAGTATCTGTATGTTAAAGTATTCACAATTTAGAAAAACCGAATTGGAGACCTTGGTAACCTTGAACAGCTGACATGCTTTGAGGACAGCCTAGCCTTTTATAAGTATGAAAAGGAAAATTTGATGCTGGATCTTCATCTCATGGCACAGAGAATTCCTCTCAAGGCAACACTTTTTCGTCAGCTGAAATATCTCACTTGGGAGCTCCAATGTGTGGGAAGGATCCAGATATGGTTTTTGTTTTTAAAAGTGTGTAATAATTTCATGCATATATTTCCAGATATGGAAGTATTTTTTGCCCCTTTTCCCTCACATACATGTTTCTGGCTCAGAAAGAGAATGATTGACCAAAATTTGCTCAATATTTTCTGCTTAATTTTGTAATGCTATTAGATTTGATGTGTTTTCCTATAGTCACCTTACAAATATTTTCTTTGTACCTAACCACAGCAGTTTTATATACAGTATATTGTGTTATACATATAAGTAATATATGAAATTTTTATGCAGTAAAGTTGAGTGATTTTTGTACATGCAGAGATGAGAGATATTTGTTATAATATATTGCTAACTTGAAAATTCATTTATTTATTTCAAATTTGAAGAAGTACAATGTTGATACCCATATAAATGAATATAATCAAATGGAACTACATAAATACTTTTCAACTTCCAATGTATCATTATTAGATGATACTGTATTCTCAGTTCAACAAAAAAAAAAAAAAATGTATGAAATGATGATAATTTTTAGGGCTCTCATTAGACTGGCACTCCCTCTAAGGCTGGAAGCTCTCTAATATTCAGTGGTAGAGGGAGAATTTTCTCACATGACTGCATTGAAGTTGAGCACAATCGAATCCTCACCAGACATATATCAAGGAAAGTGGGCTGTCTTCTAAGATTGGTGTTTGAAGCGTGTGTCTTTCTGATCTTAGCCACTCCAGATCACAAGCTTCCTTGTACACCTCTGCCAAGAAGTGATATTGCTCTGTCATAAACCAGATGTTCCAGTTGAAGGGCATGGACCTCACTTCTTCGATGAGCTTTGCATGCTCATGAGGTGCTTTGAGCAGTCCTGACCATTTTGTAAAGTCTGGCTCACAAGTCTTGATGTTAGCTTTGGCACTAGAAAAGAGTATAGGAGAACTGCATGGCCTCATATCAAGCCTGGCTAAGTTAAGTATATCTTAGTTTATCAAGCCTGGCATATGCAAGGGTGGGGTATGCTTAATGCTCTCACTCGCTCCTTTCCTGAGTTTATGATGAAAACTTTGGAGGTCTCAGTTCATGTCCATGGGTTTGGGAGTTTACCCATCCTATTCTTATGGGACTTAGTAGTTTGCGATAGACATGAAATGCTTTTGATCCTGGTAAATGCTTTGTGGGGCTGCTTTGATAGGAATGCTTTGCCTGGAGCCAACATTTTAGACCTGAGTATCATTGTGAGGCTGCCTTGAGGGTATACCAGTCATCTGTTGAGAGAGATGTATGCCCTGCACAAGAACCCTTGAAGTTTTGGAAGCACACAAAACCATTTGTTCAGGAGTAAGTTTTATGCGTCACAGGTACTGAGGGTTGGGGTGTAGCGCAGGCTGACCATCACGTCTTTATACTTTAGGCTCATCACCCGCAACTGCTTGGACTCCTCCTTAGGACATGTTGTGGCTGCTCTACACATTGGGTAGCTACCCGAGCTCCATGTGAAACATCTGTTTGGAAATGGGTAGGGCAGGAAAGATTTGAAAATTGATAAAAAAGGAGAATGGTATGTACGTAAATCAATGTTTTGGAGGACTGAAGTGTATGCGTAAATTTGGCTTACATCAACTGTTTCAGTCTTTATCAGTGCCCTGTGAGTCATCAAAGGCAGTGATTATAAATTCTTAGTGAAAAGGAAAGACCTTACATGAACAGGGTAGTATAGGAGACAGAGTTGATCATGTCTTTAAGAATCTTTCTAGTGATAAGGAATAAAGCTGTGAGATTTCAAGTGTTTCTTATGATCATTAAGTATAATTTCATAAATTATAGGCTGCCTTAGTTTTTATATCAGCCACCATTTGTGATTTTTTTTTTCTAGATTTTACTACATGCTATATAAAGATAATCGTCCCTTTTATCTCTTGTTTCTTACAATGTGTGTATTTTTCTTTTCCAGGAGTGCAGAGGTTCGTTTCCTATTGTAAAATGCACATACTGTCGAAGTGAATTTCAACAAGAAAGGTAGGCATTACTAACTTGGGAACGGAGAGTTAAGAGCACATTATAAGATATGTTGAATCTTGCTGTGGTGTTTATGAAAATATGTATGTGGGACATTTAATGTTTACTCTGTACAATTTCATGAATGAAAAAAATTTGGTTACATAACAGCATTTCTAAGTAAAACGACTTGAAGGGTAAGAATGAGTGTTAGGCATTACAGCCGTAGAAAATTGTATTAAAAAGTCAAGAAATGGATACCTTAAAAGTATTGGAGAGTTGAGTTTGTTGGGACCTTATTAGCACTCATATATACTAGTATGTTATCATACTCTTCTGTTCTGACAAAGACTAGGGAACATGTTGTAAACCACTTTCGTGTATTGTTATTTGTCCAATATTCAGTGTATGGCATTGTTTCATTACAAACCCACTACACTATGACCACCTGTTTGTGCAACTGCACAATCTCCAGACACTCAGAAGAAGAGTGTCCCATTCTGCTTGGCTGAGTATGCATATGGGATCCATAGTCCCCAGTGGCAGATTTTGTTATTACAGTATTGTGAGTTGGGTATTCCAAACCTGTCAGCAGTCTTTCTCCCTAAGTTTTGTGGTTGCCATGCCCATTTCCTTCATCAGCACCATTCTGCATACTGAACTCTTTTGTGGTGTTGCTTCATGGAAAATTCGCTGAACACTTCAAGTGTGGTTTTCTTCTTCAGTGGTCTCGGTAAGTTGGACATTTCTGTAAGTGTTAAATTGGTGTTGCTATTTTTTTTATCAGGTCATCAGTGTATCAAGACATTCTTTTTATAGTTGTATATTCTTTTAAGTGCTTTGAATACTACTTTTGGTGCTTGGGTATAAATGTATATTTAAGGTCAGTCTCTTAAATGTTAGGATTTGTTAAATTACATATATGTTTTCTTGAAGTTCCAGGATTAATTTTAACCAGCCTTTTTCTGGGTGTTAACTTAGTTTAGGTTTTTGCCCTAGATAAGCTTAGTCTAGCTTCAAGTCATAGCTTACTGGTATATAGTGTCCTTTGAGTGTTTTTGGTATTGCTCTCCCAGGATAATCACTGTTATCTTTTTACTTAGTTTTCAGAAATTTTATATCTACAATTGCTTTTGTGATCTTACAATGCTATAATTATCATTACTGTTAATATTATTAACAACCCTGGTATTTGGTGATGACGTTGTAGACTAAGTTACAGAAATGCTTCAGTTGGTGTAGTGGTGCCCAGGCAAATAGTGCCACAGTTTAATGGTGTGTATTGAGAAAGGCCCTCATTAGATGTGTAGTTCTCATAAGGGTGAGGTATGTTCCCATTAGCTGATGTGTTAGATACATAAAGGCGGGTCTCAGGCTCGGTGGTCATTTTACGTTAGTAGGGGTCATAGACATGTAAGATGTGGGGTGTGTCTTATGTGTCGTAGGTGTCTGAAGTTTCAGTACCCTTCCTGCTTCCACTTTATCCAGTGCTTCATCTGTGCCTTAACATGAGCTCTGCCCCTCCTAGCTCCTCTTTCAAGTCTTCCAAGATGGGTAAATTGTAGAGGTATTTGTTGCATGTAACAGACTGTTTAATCAAAATGACTTCACTCATGCCCCATTGGTAGGAAGTATCCAAATTTTTTTGCATGCCAAGTAAAAGTTAGGATCATGAACTGGAGGTCTTCTTTCACCTTTTTGGGGTTTATATATATATATATATATATGAGACCTAACATACATATCACATGACATTTACGTTATTGGATGTAGGCCATGTAGTAAGAGGTGGGATGATAGGTATTGAACCAGATTCATCTTCCTCATTCTCATAGTGCATACCTCATATTTTCTGGGTGTAACTCTATGAAGTTTTAGCTTTGCTCCATATTGACATAAAGGCTCTCTTGTTATTGTCACCAGCCCTAAGAGTATAACCCATGACTTTACTAACAAAGTCTTAGTCTTTACCCCTATAGCATCCCTTCAACCCCTAGCAGTACCTACTTTTTAGCCCTTATTTGACCTCTGTTCCTACTTTCTTTTCATCTTGATGTCCATTAACTGTTACTTTTGATTGGAACTTTGGGGTTTCTTCAAGTTTCACCTTTAGATCCTTGTACTGGACCTTATTTATTTTCTTGATCTTTTCATTTTACTGTCAGTCGACCCCTATTCCTTTTCAGTCTCTTAATCCCTGAATGGCTAAAATGGCTGAAAGTGCTCCAGTTCTTGGTTTCATAGCCTAGTTTTATTGAAGTATTCATTCATTCCTTCCATGACCTCTTGGTAGTCTGCAGGACATTGAATACTGTTTATCTTCAGTCCAAGAATAGACATTGATCCACAGACCCTAGTTCTAATTGATTCTATGGAAGCTTCAGGGTTATTTCAAAGTTCAGTGGAATGGGTTTTGACAAAACCAGTATAATACAAAATTTGATAAACAAACCCATAACTTCATGGGAGGTGCCCTACTCCATATCTGTTCTCGTTGCAACTGATCCAGACAATAGAAAGTATGACCAAGTCTGCCATCTTGTATCCCAGATGAATGCTCAGGTCAGGTGGAAAGGGAGACTATTCTTCTGTGTTCAGTGTCTGGAGATTGTGCAGATGCTCAAGTGGGCTATTGTGAAGTAAGGTTTGTGTATGAAAGAATTTTTTTGTTTTTTAAACTGCACGTGAAAGTAAGATATAGTAAAATATGGATAATGGGATGGCAATGAAACTATATAAAAATATTTGTTGAACTAAGAATATATATTTTAGAAATGTTAGAAGTTAGATGACAGGATGGAATGAGAAATAATAACCAACAAGGACAGTAACTGAAGTTCCATGTGCAGATGATAGAATGAAGAAGGGAGATGACAGTACTTAGGCATTTCCATCAAACCATCCCAAGGGGGAGAATGAAGAAGGGAGATGACAGTACTTAGGCATTTCCATCAAACCATCCCAAGGGGGAGAATACGCAGTACTGTACTAGATAATGTTAGTTGGGCTTTTGTGATTACCAGAAGAGTTGAAAGACCCAGACGTACTTGGATGAGAACTATGAGATGATAGCTGGCAGAATTTGACAGAGGCCCTATGTGTCTCAATGTGTTGCCAACAGTGTTGGTGGTGATGATAATTTTACTAGTTTTTAAGCGGCACATTTTAAATTACATCATCTCCATTTATACTCAGTTTTGAAGTAAGAGCTGCTGACATCAGTTTGATTACCAACTATGGACAAGAAAGTTATTTCCAAAAGAATGGGGGAAACAACACAGCCAGGCAAAGAACCTACCGGTACATGAAAATAGACACCAGTGTTTCCTAGTTGTATATGTAAATTGGCAGAAAGAACAGGGTACTGTATATTTAAAAAATAAACTGTAATAACCTCGATCCAATACAGATTAAAGAAAAGTAGATTGGTACTTGATCTATGGTGTTGTGTAGAAGACCAAACAAGAGGGTGTGTTGGGGACAATAACTATACCTCCCCCCCCCTTTTTTTTTGACATCCAGGAAGATATGATACTTTGTGGAAACACTGTTGAAAATGCAACTTAAGAGTAGTATGTAAGGCCACTTGCTGTTTCCAAGGTGAAGAGCTTATTTTCAGACATCCATAAAATAGTAGTGAAGGTTAACAGCTTGGGTAAAGCTCAACTCACTTGTGCCTATGAGTACATCTGTGTGTATTTGGTATGTCCTCAACTGCTTTCCATCTTGTGATGCTTATGTAACTTTTTTTTTTTTTTAGAAATGTTTGTGTAACTTCTCTCTTTCTTCTTTCTTATGTACTTTTTGTACTTTCTTCATCTGGGAGGTGGTAAGTCCCACCTTGATGTCTGTGTATTCATAAACCTGTGCATAATAGCAAATTCAGCTTTGTTTGTTGATATGATGATCATTTTTGCTTTATAAATAGCATTTTATACTTGCAGATAGACAATAATTTACTTCGTTAAAAGTAGGTGACAGGTGTTTAGTGAAGTATGTCCATATGCTAAGTATAAGCTAGGATTAATATCTGCGGTACAAAAAATAAAGGAATATTATGAAAATTTTTTGTATAAAAGAAATAAATTATGATTTAAAGCCCTCTTTTGGCCAGATTGCATATCATTTTGTTCTTACATGTTAAATTTAATATGTTTCTTGTAATCTTGCAATCTCTTCAATTTGCCATCTAGTTTACCATGGTGTCACTGATCCTAGCTGTTTTTATAAATATATTGTTCTGAAGGCTGTGAAATGAGTAGGATAAAACATTGTTAAATTTATTCTACATATATTCTTGTCTTACCAGGAGTTAATGTGCTCATATTGGTATAAAATCTATGTGCTTCTATTGCCACTAAGTCTATGTAGAAGAATAATTGACTTGACAACTTTCAACACCATAGCAGAGACTATTTTAAAAAGAGATTTTGAAGTGTAAATGAATAAAGAAATGATTGAAAATAAGTGGGATTTGTTGGTTTTGCAAAATTTTGAACACTGTCAACATTTGTAAAACTGCTAGCAGGAGCTTAAAGTTTTATTTTCAATTGAACCTTCATTTACCACTTTCATGTTAGAATTTCGGAGTGTTAACATACATAAGATAGTTTCTTGATCATGAGTCCACCAAGACAGTCTGAAACCTGTGCTTCCAAATGAAAACTTATTTTACATATTTTTTTTAGATGTCCCAAATATATAAGAGTTATTTATCTCTTTGACATCTAATCAGCATGTTCTAATACATTTATTTTAGATCGATCCAAATTGTCATGTGTGTATTAAACTATATAAATTTGTTTTTATAGTTAGCATTTCTTTCTTATTTAGAACTAAATTGATGTGTTCTGCATTTTCCTAAATTGTGTTTTGTATAGGGTGTATAAGTAAAACATTTTGGATTCCCATGATGTTACTATACTGCTATGCCTTAATGGCAAAATTAATAGTGTGTCCATTACTTCAATAAAAATAACTTGTATTAATGGTAATGATTTTATAATTTTATTTACAGCAAAGCTTTTATATTTTTAATAGAATTCGTAGCAAAATGAATTTATATTTATTTTAATGATCTTGTATAATACAGTACAGTATACAGTATCAGTGTAGCACTTTAAACTGAAAACAGTTTGCATTGTTTTTATTAAAGGCAAAATTCTTAGAATAAAACAAAGCAGAGCGATTATTAATTATTATATATGAATGCTTAATATTTATATGGGTAAATTTGCTGAATGGTGATCTAAATTGATTAATACAATTAAAAATAAAATTAAAACAACACCAAATACCTTTACAAATACTAACAATTTACGCAGTAAAATCGGTGTTATTCAGTCAGTATATTACCTTACCAGTTAATCAGGTACATTGTAATTTTGGATTCATTTGTCAAGTACTGTATGGTTAATATTCAGTCTTAGAAATTGATATTTCATTAGTTACCTTTGATCTTAGTACTCTATGGCATTGCCACATGCAAGATATGTGTTTGTACATTGTGGCCTTTATAATAAAAATATTTTAAATATTTATTAGTGTATAACTGTAAAAGGATTATTGTCAGTAATATTAGTATTTAAAGTTTTGTATCAAGAATCATTTTCTTTACTTTTGATAGTAAAATAAACATGTATCAGTGGATGCCCATGATATAGTAAGCTGTTAACTATTCATCATACTGATGGAACATTAAGATTTAGTCACTCCTTAAATTTATTGATGATCTTTTACGATGAAAGAAATTTCAATATATGCACACTTGATGATAAAAGATGAATTTTTAACTAAAGTTTATGGTAAAAGAAGATATTTTATTGTCTAAATGTTTGGACATCATCATTTTCCTCTAAAACACCAACTACAGCATTTTAACTTTTGAACTCATCTTCAGAATAAACAGATTCACGATGGATTTGCTGCCTGGTGCTGGAATAGTGAAAGTTCAGTCTTAGAACAATTGTCTCAGTAGTAGCTAACAACCTTATCATAACTTTAAAATATTATGTACCTTATATAATCTTGTAATATGCTGTTTAATGTTTGACCTCCCCCCCCTCCACTTTTTCCATAAAAAAGTCATTATATTGTTATTTACTCTGTGTAAAGTGCAAGCCCTGAATCTAGGTATTTCACAGATAGGCTAGGCTATATTTTGCATCAGAACATTTGCTCACTTTGTATAAGCTTTAATAGAAGCTTTTAACATAGTAAATATTTTTAAAGGCTGATAGTTGAGGTTAATTTATGTGTACTCGATAATCTGTAACAAAAAAATTTTCTATAATGATAACAAGGAAGATTATGCACTTTATTACCACTAAACAGACTGTATAAAAAAGGCTATGATTTGCACATTCATCAGAGTGATTGTTAATAAACATGGAATAGTATGGTAGTGTAATACAAAACAATGTGCACTTTGAAATTATTAACAGCAGTCATATAAAACAAAATGTAATGATGAACAGTAAAAATGGAATAATAATGTATTTGAAGAACGATGCATAAACTGTCAAAATGCTTGGTTTCAGAATGTACGCTATCATAGCGATAGTTAATAATATACTGTGACAAATAAATATGTGGTATATTTTAGCATGTTCTATAGATTAGGCATACCAAACTTGAGACCTTTTTAAAAAGAAATTCACTATTTAGCTTAAAATTGGCAAACCAGGTAAGGAGGATTCTTTGTATATTTCCATTCATTATTAAGCCTCTTTTATTGGCTGACACTTCCTCTTCCTATTGAGAACATGCACAGAATTTCAAAGCAGTTGGTATAATGTAAACTAAATCATTTTGATAAAAAGGTTACTGCATTGTAAAAATTGAATTTAACTTATTCAAAACTTTGCCTGAAAAGATACTTCAGATATATATGATCAGAAACTGATATGCACATTTATAGAGTTAGCAGTGTATGCTAGTTTTAGCAGGTTGCATAGGCCTACTGCAAATAAGTGTTTCATGTATCAGTAATGAAATTCAGAGTGTTTTTCAATGATAGTGATATCCGAGTGGATAGTGACAACCACCAATCAAAATTTTTTTTTTTTAGTCCAGTTATCTGTTTATCTTTTATTAACTTACTTCACTTCCTTCCACCACTATTGAGAACATAGCCACAATGTAAAAAAAAAAAATGTTTGAAAAGTTTTTTGTAAAAAACCTTGATAATGAATTACAACCAGTAATAAAAAAACACAGTAGTAGTTAATTATTAAAAATTACTACTGTCTCTGCTATTTTAGATAGTAACATCCTGTAAAAGCAGTTCATAGCTTGTGGTGGTGTTTTCATTATTTTTTCACTCTTTTGCATTCCCATGCAAATATAGCCTATAATATTATTTTAAAAGACTATAATAATTACTCTGATGTGTGAATTGTAGCCAATTTTGGTGAATAATAATGTAGCGTAACCTTTGGGAAGTGACCAGGGCAACGCCTCAATACCTGGTCACCTTGTGTCATCCAAATGAGCACACACTACCCTGGTGCGCTGGCGAAGCTGATTTCCTAGTCTATGGAAGAGGTAATCCCTATGCCATTGGCTGTCCTTCAAGCATCCATGTACTTGCTACTCCATGCTCTTACTGATGATCCTTTGCCAGTTTGGAGGTGTTTGGTGTTATTGCTAGGTGTTCGATCTGCTTATCCCCTCTTGAAGGCAATTACATTCAGCTGAAGTGCAAACTCTGAGTCATGTTTAATCAGATCTGTTCCTTTTCCAAAGATTGTAAGCCTCATGTTTTTCCAAATAACCATGCTTATTATCACCACTGAACCAGACTTTGTCTTCAGTATCCCTATAAAAGACTTAAGGATTGTATATTTAGAAAGAGTGCAAGTTGTCTGGAGTATATGCAGTTTTGGCCAGAATTTCAGGAGGGACTGGTATGATGTACAGTTATAGCAAGTTTTTTTAGATTTATTACAGAACCTGGTTTAGGTTCACTAAAACACCATCAGTAGTAACCATGTTGCCAATAACTTAAAAAGTTGAACGACATAAGGTACATAGCCTCCTAAATCTAAGGTACAAAGTTTATATGAGGATCTTTATGGTTAAAAAGGCCAAGGGCAGCACTAAAATTGGTGTTGAGTAAGTCAAGACTTGTATTCATGTTAAGATCGTCTTTGAATACTCGGTAACGTACCCAATCATTGCCTGTAATCATATTGACTAAGAAAATGTAAGTGTATAGGTTTAAAGAACTTGAGTAAAGGCCTAAATATTAATTTACCTGGAACCCTAGAAAGCGATGTTAGTATGGAACAGGCTGCGTGGTGCATAATTTCTTCAACATGTCTCTTAGAAGAAAGAAAAGTTGATGTGAACAGGCTCAGGGTGGCAGGTATGAGGAAGAGGATTGTAAAATGAGACTTCAGCATCAAAGGCTAACTGCATTAGGGTTGTTTGACAGTTCCATGGTTTCCCATCTTTAGCTAAAATGGGATGAATTGTAGTTGTATTAGCTCCTTTAAGTTCTCTTTTGATCTGATAGATTTTGGAGATTCACACCAGGCCTCCTAAGTCCCTTTCACAACTTATCACAGTTACGAGTCACCTTAGAACAGGGCCCCATTCTGTCATATGCCAGGTTAATCTAAACCAGCTCCCTGCCCCATTCTGTCATAAACTAGCCCCCATTCTGTCCTACGCTAGGTTATTGTAAACCAACCAACTAACCAGGTACAGATATGGTTTTCACTCAACTTGGTCTGTAAATGATGAGACTAGTCAGAGCTTTGTCATAATTATAGCTTTATTACTTTTATACTTACTTATAATAGTACTTATTTTGAACACAAAATTGTAGTTTTTAAAGATACAGGGTGTTAGTAGTTTTTGGAATAGCAATTTTCACATTTGTTTTCATTGTTTTAAATACCTGTAATTAATAGTGACTTTGATAGGCTATTTTTTTCCTTTCAGTAAAAGCAGCACTGTCACAATTTGCAAAAAATGCGAGTCCATGGTGAAACAATATGGTAAACCCTCCGCTTGTGAATATTGCAACGTCATTGCAGCCTTCATCGGTAGTAAATGTCAACGATGTACAAATTCTGAACGGAAATATGGCCCACCACTCACCTGTGATCAGTGTAAACAGAAATGTGCATTTGACAGAAAGGATATTGATAAGAAGAAGGTGGGTTTAAGAAAAAATGTTTAGTTTTGGTGTTTGCTGATGTCATTCAAAGTATACTTTCAACTTGATCAAGTTGAAGCCAATCAGAAATTCTTTTGCTGAAGCAGTGGTATGAAAAAATTTAGTACATTTAATTTTATTATTTAAATAATTTTCTGAAGTATAAATTTTATGGAATGGAATAGTTACTCTGGTAAGGATACTTGTTAATATTATGGGGGTGTACAGTAGTAGTAAATTGGGTGATAGTTTTTCTTACTGTACTTATCAAGATATTGTGTGCTAAATTTTGTACATGCTTGCTAGTTTTTCCATAGAATGCAATTATTTGCGTGTAGAATTAGGCAGTGTTTGACATTTTTTTAATATCCTAGGTGTATATGAAAGGATTACTGTAGTTATAACAGCACTTCTTTTTCCTCATTTTTTTTAAAACTCTGGAGGCTAAATGATAAGACTACTGTTAGTTGCCAAAGGGGATGCTAATGCCATAGCCATCTAGATAGAACTTGAGATTAGACTGCTCTATTATGTCATTAGTATTGTTGTGTAGTTCATGATTCATGCCATTCTGGGGGACATTATGCTACCTTCTGGTAAAGTAACTTTAGATTGGTAGCTTTTTTTTTTTTTTTTAAACCTGATAGTACTGTACTGGAATTTTACTTGGTCAGTGGATTGGTACGAATTGCTAAAGAAAACAGAGAACCGCAGTACAGCACGGTACAGTACTTGGCATGTTGAAAAATGTGCTCCCTTTTATGTCATTAACATTGCTATTGCAATACACTCCCTGAACACCTGAATTAGCCCTTAATCCCACTAGCCCGAACAACCTCAATTACCAATCTCCCTATTGGGAATTTTAACAGCCAGCGTTAACAACGCTGCAGGTAAAATCTTGTCACTGAGCTACCACAACAAATGGTTGGTAACACTGACACAGGTGTGTGCCGACATGCCCCATTTTCGTCAATTGCTTTCTGTTCGCGCCGCTGAACGGTTGTTCCCTTCAGCAGAGCGAAGTTTAATCCTATTGCTCGACTCCTCTTTGGTATTTGAGATTTCTGGACTGGAATTACTGACCTTTCTCCCAATTTACGACCTTCTGCTTGGATTTATGGACTCTTCCCCTGGATTAACGACCTTCTGCTTGGATCTCTCAGCCTTTCTGGATTTTTTGTCGTGGAACGTCTTTGGATTTGAGTTCACCGGTTCTTGAACATGATTGATCATTATGGACAAGTCTTCCTCCTCTTCTGTTACTACCGCACCTTCGACCTCGACTTCGTCTGCTCCTACGACCATGGATGCCAGCGCCCATCGCTCCTGCTCGTCTTGCAAGAAACGGATGAGTACTTTGAGACATGATAGACACTCCATTTGTCAGGCATGTAGAAAAATTCAATGTAATTTACAAACGCGTTGTGATGGGTGTTCAGACTGGATGTCAGAACAGATGGAAGATTACATTCGCCATCGCAAATCGCTAGCTAGCAAGGGCGGCAAATGCGGTCAGATTCTTCATTGCCTCAGGGACCTCAGGCTCTGGTTTCAGATTTAGCGAATTCAGAGTTAGTTAGACAATTAGAAGATAGGATCACGAGTAGTATGACGAATTTAGTAGCTAGTCTTTTTCAGCAATTTTCTAGCAAGGATAGTAGTAGTAATGTTAGGATGTCTAATATTGCTTCTCTTTCAGCTCCCCTATCTGTTCCAGAACCAGCCCTAACGGGTGCTGAGGGTAATGGAGAACCGCAAGCCTCCGAGTGGGTAGGTTCTGCCGGCCCCCTCGGTGTGGAGCAGACAGTGAAGGACCCTCCCCCCAACCCCCTTGTATTGTTGAAAAATTCAGTGTTGAAAACTTTAGTCAAAATCAAGAGCTAGGCATGACTAAGACGGATAGGTCGGGGTTAGGTAGTGAGGAGAAGGCATCAGTTGTGCAGAGTCGGTCTCCTGTTGGGGTTTCAGTTTCCAGTGGAGTTTGTGCTCCGGCAAAATTTTCTCCTTCGTCACTTCTGTTTCGATCTGGCGCAAGGTCGCCTCCATCTAGTAAAGTAGATTCGGGGGTGCCGCCTTCGGGTTCTAAGAGTGGTTCACGTGATCGTTCCGGGGATGTGGCCGAATATAACGCAGATTTGTTGGGTCTTTCTAAAGGATATAGACTTTTGGTGAGAGGTTGTTGGTTGAACAGGTTTTGTAACATTAAAGAATATGTGACTCAGGAGTGTCTGGAATTTATGTTGGACATGCTTCAGGATTATCAGGGAGGGGCGGATTTGGTCTACCTTCTGTCCCTTTGTTCTAAGGATTCTGCTTTTTCCTCCGGTTTATCTGTAGCTTCACCTTCCTTGCCCACATTCTCTGTTGCCCCTCTTTCTTCTGAGGTTGTTGGTTGAACAGGTTTTGTAACATTAAAGAATATGTGACTCAGGAGTGTCTGGAATTTATATTGGACATGCTTCAGGATTATCAGGGAGGGGCGGATTCGGTCTACCTTCTGTCCCTTCGTTCTAAGGATTCTGCTTTTTCCTCTGGTTTATCTGTAGCTTCACCTTCCTTGCCCACATTCTCTGTTGCCCCTTTCTTCTTCTTCTTTTTCTTTCTATGAATCCTGACATCCCCTTTTCTCAGGTAACCTTTTCTTCGTCCCCCATTCCTCTGTCTTCCTCCTTCCCTTCCTCCTTCCCTTCTGCAGTTCAGCCTTCCTTGGTAGGAGGATCTTCCGGTCAAGTGAGAACTCAACCTCAACAAAATTTGGCCTCCAGTGCTCCAGGTTCATTTCTTTTGGGTATACGCAACCCCTTGCTTCCGCTTCAGGCATCAGGTATTCCGGGTATTTCCCAAAGTTTGCCACTCGCTTCTAGCTCAGGTTTGCGATCCGCGGCTTTGACTGGGCCTGTGGTACCATCTCCGATCGGCCCGAGGTTTTCTTCACCCACCTTTTCTGCTGTGGAAGTGTCTTTGGTGACTCCTACCTCTTTCATTCTCCCTTCTTCTTCATCTTCTTCCGTCCCTCCGCAAGCGTTTTCACTTACTCATCCTCCTGCAGGGTTTATCAACTCAGGTTCGGCTTCTCTCACTCGGTCCCCCTTTGGTAGCAATGTAGAAGCAGTTTCGGGTCTCTCGGCTCCTTCCTCTCTTCCTTCCCGTGGAATCAATGAATTGGATTCAGGTCCGGGTTCCGGGTTAGGTTTAGGTATACAGCATTCTGGTTTTGGCGGTCTGTTTGTCGACCCTTCGTAATCGTCTGGGCACCGTTCAGCTCCTCCGTTCGGACATGGCCAAACTTGATTCTCATCCGGAGGTTCAGGAAATTCCAGAGGATTCGGATTGTCCTCTTTCAAGTGGTAAGGACCATAGACGTATGCTTGAGTACGTCACTTCCTTGTACCCTCAAGAAAGAGCTCCGGACCATCCGCATGCACCAAATCAATCTCTTTTCGAGTCTTTCTATGCCACTAAGCCATCTCCTGTTCCCTTTTCGTGCGGACTAGTTTGGTTTGATCGGGTTAGGCAGGCCTTGGAGGAGGCGGATGGTCATCTGGCTTTGGCGGTGACTTCGAATAGGCAGGACATTTCTCTTCTTTCCCCTAGGAAGGCGATCTATTCAGTGCGTGGTAATCCTTCGGCAGGTTCCAGGTTGCCTCTCAACGAATCTGTTGAAGCAGTCCTATCGAGGTCTCCGGCATCGACTTGTCTTGTAGGGATTTCCCTTAGGGAAGCGGCGGCGCTAGAAGACTTGCTACGTAATCAGACCAAGGCTCTTTCGCACTCTCTGTGGATGTTATCAGGACTAATGGGTTTCTTAAAGAATGACGGATATATCCCTTCGGATCTGGGACTGTTTGACAGTTTAATAACTTCTGTATCAATGGGTTTGGCTCATCAGGCTAATGCCTTGGCTTCGTCGATGACTTTTGTAAGTAAGAAGAGGCATGATTTCTACCTTAGTCATCTTCCACCGCATTATCCGGACGTTCATAAGAGGGTTCTCCTCAGAGCTCCTTTAGTTCTTGCCAATTCCTTGTTCCAGGAGGAAGATGTGGCTAGTATGGTAAATTTTGTTGCCGCCAATTCTGCCATTGAATCACAGCAAGCTATGATAAGGTTAGCAGCCCAGGGTTCTCGTTCCCCTAGAGGCGTCCGCAAGTCTTCTCGTTCCAAGAGAACATTTTCGAAGTCTCCCCCTAGGACACCCAAGAGGGTGCGTTTTGCTAACAAGGCCGCATCGGTGTCTGCTTCTAGACCCTCGTCGTCACGGGATTTTTCCAAATAGGAGATATGTCCCTCATCCGTTCCAGTGGGAGGTTGTCTCGCTCCGTTTTGGCAGGTTTGGAGGGAGTGGGGGCCAGAGGATTGGGTGGTGGAGGTCCTGAGGTTGGGTTATCGAATTCCTTTCCATTCCCTTCCCCCTCTGTCCTCCTCCCCTGTCAGCCTTCCGAGTTATTCCCCGTCTTCCATCAGGGGAATGGCTCTAGCAAGGGAGATTCGGGCCCTGTTGGAGAAGGGGGCATTGGAACCAGCTTCTACAGCAGAGTCTTCGTCGCAGCAAAAACCAGAGGTGTGTGGAGGCCCGTTATAGACCTTTCGAGCCTCAACCGTCGGGTGGTGACGGTGAAGTTTCGTATGGAGACTGCACAATCGGTGCTGCAGTCAGTCAGGAGTGGGGATTGGATGGTCTCCGTGGATCTGGCGGATGCATACCTCCAGATTCCGGTTCATCAGGATTCTTGGAGGTACTTCAGGTTCGTGTCTTCCGCCGGCACCTTCCAGTTCAAAGTTCTCCCCTTCGGGCTGACCATAGCACCTCAGGTGTTCACGAGGGTCATGTCTCCTGTGTCGACAATTATGCATCGTCGGGGATACAGAATGTTGAGATATCTAGACGATTGGCTGATCCTTGCCTCCTCTCTAGAGGAGATTGTAAGGGCAAGGGACTTCTTTTTAAAACTGTGCAGGGTACTAGGAATATGTCTAAACCTTGCCAAGAGCTGCCTAGTACCAACCCAATCCATGACTTATTTAGGGATGAGGATTCTCTCTCTTCCTTTGAGGGTTTTCCCAACCCAGGAGAGGATACAAGCGGTCCTACAACAGGTAGAGGTGTTCCTGTCCACCAGGGAACTGCCGGTATCAGCTTGGAGAAGCCTCTTAGGGAGAATGTCTTTTCTTTCTCTCTTAATTCCAGGGTCTCGTCTCCGGATGCGCTCTCTCCAGGTATGTCTCAGGAATCGCTGGGACTTCCGCAACGAGAACGCGTTCATAGTCTGGAACGATTCTTGCCTTTCGGATCTTCTGTGGTGGTCAGAAGAGGGGAATCTGACACCCGGAAGGTCTATCGACTCCCCTCTTCCCGACGTTCATCTTTACACAGATGCCTCAGATCAGGGTTGGGGGGCAACCTTGGAGGAAACCCAGGCTTCAGGCCTTTGGGGGGATCGGGAACAGGAGGAATCAATCAATCCTCGGGAACTCAGGGCAATAGAAGAGGCCCTCCGGTGTTTCTCAGATCTCATGCGCAACAGAGTAGTGGCTCTGTTTTGCGACAACGTAATGGCGGTGTCGTATCTGAAGAAATCGGGAGGCATGAGATCTACCAATCTCAATATTGTAGTTCGGGGAGTCTCAATGTGCTGGCCGATTCGTTAAGTCGCTCTTGTCAGGTACTGGGGGGAGAGTGGACTTTGGCCCAAGACGTAGTAGGCCAGGTTCTCCGGAAATGGCCAGCAATGGTAGGTTTATTTGCGACGAGATGGAACCATCGTCTTCCAGTGTACTTTTCACCAGTAGCGGACTCCATGTCGATAGGCACCGATGCGATGTTACAAAATTGGAATCGAATGCAGGTATATGCCTTTCCTCCATTCGGGCTCATTCATCAAATGATCAGGAAATTGCGGGAAAGTGTCAAGACGGATATGACCTTAATAGCTCCTTGCTGGCCCCAACGTCCTTGGTTTCCGGAACTCCTAGAGCTTCTCACGGAAGTTCCGATGTTCCTGCCCATGCGGAAAGATCTTCTCAAACAACCGCATTTCCATCATTATCACCCAAACCCTCGCGTGCTGAACCTAGTTGCATGGCGACTATCGAGCGAGCAGCTAGACAAACCGGACTCTCTAAAGCTGTGGTTAGACAGCTTTCTCTCAGCTTGAGAAAATCAACCCGCAAACTTTATCAAGTCAGATGGACAATGTATAGAAGTTGGTTTCGTAAGGAAAGTCACTCCATCTCTAGACCTTTTATTGCTAAAATAGCTGAATTTCTGTTATTCCTTAGGAAAGTCAAGGGACTTTCGTATTTGGCTATTTCTGGTTACTGCTCAATGCTGAGCAGTACATTTAGCTTCCATCTCTCAGAGATTTCTACTAGCAAAATCATCCATCATCCATGATTTATTGCGTTCTTTTAAGATTGAACGTCCTGTTTTGCCGAATCGGGCTCCTCCGTGGGATTTGTCGAAAGCACTTCATTTTCTGCGTTCCCCTGCCTTTGAACCCATTGAAGCTCTAACTTTGAGACAGCTGACTAAGAAGGTGCTTTTTCTCATGGCCTTAGCTACAGCAAAAAGGGTGGGTGAGCTTCAGGCTATTTCTAGGTTAGTCTCTTATTCAGGGAACGATATGCATTTGTCTTTTCTACCGGAATTTGTAGCAAAGAGGGAGTTGGAAGTTAACCCTCTTCCTCGTTCATTCAGAGTTCGTTCTTTGCAAGAGTTCGTTGCTGGCGACCCAGCAGAGATGCATTTATGCCCGGTTCGAGCATTGAAAGTTTATTTGTCAAAGGTGGAAAAACTCCGTCCTCGTCCGCATACACTTTTCGTCTCTCTGCGGAATCTGTCCCATTCGCTGTCAAAGAACACTATCAGTTACTTTCTGAGGGAGGTAATCTCCCAAGCCTCATCGGGTTGTTGTTGTTCTTCTTTTCTGTCGTCTTCAAGCCCTGTATTACCCCGAGCACACAGCATTCGAAGTATTGCCACTTCATCTTCCTTTCTAAGGAATTATTCAGTATCTTCTATTCTGGAAGCGGCTACTTGGAAATCCGTATCAGTATTTACTTCCTTTTATTTAAGAGATGTTCAATTCGCCTCGTCGGAGGGGTATTCGCTTAGTCCGTTTGTAGTGGCTAATTCCATCATATAGGGTGCATTTATCGTTTATTTTAACTGAGGAAGCATTCTCTTAGTCCGTTATTGCGACTAACTCTATCTAGGGTGCGTTCCGTTTAACCAAAGGGATATTCTTTTTGTCCGTTGGTTTGTAGGTCAGTCAGAGAGAAGAATCCATTGCTAGGCAACAGTGATAGCATAATCACAGGGAATTAGATTAGTACGTTTTCTTTAACTTGCGTAGTCTCCAATATTTTTCCCTAAGAGAGTCCACGGGGGTGCGCGAGTAGGTTAGGCTTCTCGTCGACGCTGTGATACTTCGTCACCGGTCGGTCGTCTGACTCTTCCTCAACCCAGTCGGGTTTCCCGGAGGGGCAGTGGCTCTGCACACTGCTTCACTTCCCTCCATACATGAGAGGCTTTGAATAGCCACATGGGAGGTCGACGGACAGAGACAAGACTGACCTGACAGACGATCAAAGTACTCTCCAGCATGTTTCCTCACCAAGAACAGCGATTGTTATGGTGAGTGTTAAATAAACAAGATAGCCTAGGCAGAACAGACTGTGAGCTACCATCTCTGAGGTTGGTAAAAGGGGCGTGCAATAGAATTGATCCCTCCTCTAAATGTTGTTAATCGGGCTAATTCAGGTGTTCAAGGAGTGTATTGCAATATGAAGTTTTCATAATAAAACTAATATTGTAATACCTACCTGAACACCTGAATGATTCCCACCCTCCTTCCCCACATCAATTTGACCTTGAATAAAGCAGTTGACGAAAATTGGGCGTGGCGGCACATACCTGTGTCAGTGTTACCAACCATTTGTTGTGGTAGCTCAGTGACAAGATATTACCTGCAGCGTTGGTAACACTGGCTGTTAAAATTCCCAATAGGGAGATTGGTAATTGAGGTTGTTCGGGCTAGTGGGATTAAGGGCTAATTCAGGTGTCCAGGTAGATATTACAATATTAGTTTTATTATGAAAACTTCATGTTTTGACAGTTTACACCACATAATATTACCAGTTAGGTCTTGTTTCTCCAGCAGGGTGTAAGATAGAGGTATATTCGCTGGTTGATTTTACAATACATATGGTAGAACTATTTCCAAACCTTTGAGTTAGTAAAAGAAAGTTGTTTATCTTAGATTTTAATTTAGAATTTGAAGAAAATCATTTTGTTAAATCAGTTTTTGAACTTTAGGTTTATGTGCCTGTACTAAAAAGAATAGTCATGTTTGTTCAGTGTGATTATTGTACACTTGCAGTATACAGGTTTATTTGTGAGTTTGGGAGTAGTGACTACAGTCACATGATAATTTGTTCTGTGGCTTTAGAGTATTTTACTGTTTGTTTTCTAGGTTAATCAGCACCATTGTATTCCTTTTGATGTCTTCATAGAAATATAAAGTAGACTTGATGTGTTTTATAGTGAATTGCATGACAGTGAGATGGAATGGAATTTGTGTTGGGGGGGCCTTATAATGTTAGATGTATATTTTTCTCCTGAGGCTTAAATTACGTACATGTTCCATAGACATTGTGCAGAACATCAACTAACTGTTCAAAATATTAACCATTAAGATGGGACACTGATCTTGGATCCCTGTTTCTAGATATGAATCTTTCCTTCTGTCAAAACACTCACCAAAGATTCTGGCTTATTCCCTGAAATTTTATTTTTTGTTTTAGTTTTTTAATAGTGTATTTTTTCTACATTTCTGGCAACACGGATTTTATTACACACTTTTCTTGATAATTCCCATCTTTTGGGGCTATAAAATGCCAAATGGGCTATGATTTGTCAACAGCAGGTCCCAAGCATGTACAATTGTTATGGGATGAATTTGTCATTATAAGAAAAGAATCTCTGTAAAAGATTACCACTTCAAGTATGAGCTAGTTCTCATAACAGGATGCCCATGAGTACCTAGCAACAGCCCAGTATGGAGAGGCTGTAAAGAATCATGAAAGTAGAAATGAAGCAATATCAGTGAAAATTACCACAAATTGTAGAATAATGGCAAGACAAGCAGGGCATTGTTGAAGATGCTGTATAGGAGGGAAGATCCGATAAATTGAGAAAATTGGAACAAAAACAATATTGACACAAAATGCAAGACTTGTGGAATGACTGCAAGACCAAATAGAATGAGGTAGGCATTCTGGTTCGGAATTAAATGGCAGATATGGTAGCAGTGGGAAGAGTATATGAAGGATAATGATGATTTAGGATGAGCCTAGTAAGAAAGGTAATGCTTGCATTCTTACAATGCACACAGCTAAGAGACCCCCCTCAAAAAAAAAAAAAAGAATTTTGAGAATAGTTATCAGATGCAATACCAGTAGGAGGTTTAACTGGCCATTTGGAAAGACAGGATTGGTTTGGAGGATGTGTTGGGAAGATACCATTTTGGTAAAGAAACCATGATGGAGCAGATGTGCTAGAATTTTACTTGAGAGTGAAAATGGAAAACAGATTGTATCACAAGATGTATAGATGTCATCAATTTAAGATAGCTCTGTTTTAACATGATATAATTTTGTCAGCTGAGTTAATAGTAAGGCAGATGAACAGATGTTCAAGAATAAATAAATGAAAAATGGCTTATAGTCATATGGAAATAAGTCTGTAAAAGTTACATCAAAGATTGGAAAATGGAAACCACATAAAAAATGAAAACAAAAGATAGCAGAGTACTGTATTAGGTTGAGATTTAGGAAACGTAGCATAAGTGATGCTGACATGGTTGTTTCTTCAACAGAATGTTAATTTCTTAAGAGGAAGAACTGTATTGACCAACATGAAACTTGGTTTTTTCTTTAGTTTGGTGGAACTCTTGCTTCAGCTTTTGAAGTCAATTTCTGGGTTAACATTTATTTCACTTATCTTCCTTGTCAGAAAAGTATATCAATAACCACTGTTGCAGTACTGCAGGAATTTTTCTTGTCATTATTAAAATCTTGTTACAAATCATACTGCTGTAGTACAGTAAAAATGATTGTAATGCTATAAATGCTTTAAGAGTATAATATATAACATAATGTAATACAGTTGTAACACATTCCATAATTATGATGTTACCAAGAAACTCTACAGTACATAAAGGTGTTTTTGTAGCTAGCTCAGACTGGAGATGCATAGACTGTGTACCAGGCAGGATAACTGCTGTATTATTGCATCACTGCATATTGTATATTCCAGAGTCATGAAGGAACTGAAGGTGAATTGAAAGAATTTTATTTTACTTTTAGTATTTTTCATAAGGAAAATCACATGGCTAAGTCATCTAATCTGGTTATATACAATGATTCTCCCAATTTTTGGGTCATGAATTAAACTTCAGCATTTTATCTGTTAAGTGTATTGAATTTTTAAAATGGTTTCACGTGTGTGTTAGTATTTTAATGTTTATACATTTATATTGCCAGATACAGTAATAAGTTATCTTATATATGGCAGTTATGAAAACTTAAGTTATAGTGGACAAGAAGCCTGTGTCCCCATAGTTGTTAATGTTAGTTAGCTTCTATGTTTCTTTCATTTATAATACATTTGTGCTATAAAGAAAAATCACATGGCTAAGTCATCTAATCAGTTATGCATAAAGTGATTCTGCCAGTTTTTTGTCTTAAGATTCATTTTATTTATCTGTTAGGTGTATTGAATTTTTAAAAATTATTATACTGCACGATTCTGCCAGTTTTTTGAGTTGCGAATTAAGTTTCAGCCTTCTATTAATCTGTTGAGTGTATTGGTTTGGTCATAGAAACTAAGCTACAAGGAACAACAAGCCCTTGTCCCCATAATTGTTACTGTTAGTTTCTGTGTTTCTTTCAATTTGGGGGTATATGTTATCCATAAGTGTTATTCATAACTGTGCAAACTGGATATATAAAGGTTAAGACTTGGTACTATGTTGACCATGCACATATATTCCATTGAGCATTCTTATTTCTAATATGTGAGGCATTTTATCTATCAACCATAGTATATCAGTAAGTAAGTTTTCTTCAGTTAATGTTTTTTTTTTTTTTTACTACATTGTAATGCGAAATAGCTGCTATAATACCATTAAACTACTGTGTATATATAGTTTTGGAAGACAGTTATCTAAGTTTTCCATGTTGGGAAAAAATCATATCTAATACTTAGAGTCTTAGCCATTTTTATGTGGTAGAGAATTTTTTTTTTTTTTTTTTTTTTTCGTTTGACTTTGATTTGTAACTTTATTTTGTTTCTTTGCATTTTTGAACTATTTAGCTTTAAAACTGCATTGAAATGAGTATCTTAGCATAAAACTGATTTTCACACAGACCTTTCAAAGAAGGATATCGGTAAGTGCAAAATGGTCAGTGACAGATGGGTGTGCTGCGGTCAGGGCATTAAACAATGGATTTTATGTAGAGTTGTATAAGAAGGTTGTTCCTATAAAAACAGTAGTCATTTTCAATATATGATGAATTGCCATAAAATATTGTTTAAAAAATTACCTTTTGAAAGCGGGTTGTGTTATAAAAGTGTACCCTTAGGCCAACCAAGTTGGTAGTTTTATTCTGTGATAATAGAAGGTGTTGAAATATTTATCTTGGTTAAATTACTGTCATCAGAATTACACGTAAATAATTCCTTTTTACTGTATTTTAGTACAATTAAATATTCATTAAATAATCATTTAGTATGTACATTTAAATATTCTTTCATTTTACCTTTGAAATCCTTAGTTTTGGACTAAATTTTAATTGGATGTTTATTTTTGGAAGTTTTGGTGTAGTAAAAAATATCTAAATTTATTGTGCAGAATATTTAAATGATATGGATAGTAAACAAAAATTAAAATTAAGGTCTCCTAAACAGCTATGGCCAATATAATGGGTTGAAATGGTAATATTGGCAGTTAGAAATAAGTATTACGAAGCTAAACTTTGAGCTTAAAATTAGAGCAGTTGTTTTAAGTAACTTTGAATTGTAATTCTTTGAATTTTTTCTTTATATAACTTTAATAGAAGAAATAAATTCCTTGTAATGGATTTTACAGAACACAAATTTCCACACTGTGGAGCAAAGGAGTGATATTTTCCTCACTTTTTCAGGTTGATGGTAAAGTTCTATGCTGGCTATGCACATTGTCCTATAAGAGAGCTTTGGCAAAGACGAAGGTTACTGATCCAGCAAGGCACTCACATATAAAACTTGGTTCACGCTCAGGGCATCATAAAGACAAAGAAAGGTACGTTTTTCTTTCACTCCTCAGACCAACTATTTTTACATTCTAATTTGTGAACAACCAGCAAATTTAAAATAGCTGCTAGTTATTAATACTTTTGGAGGCATTAATACTTTTGGAGGCATAGCTATAATGCAGTCAGTGGTTTTTGTTCAAGGGAAAAAAAAATATAATGTAATATATTTAATGGATAAGATGCATATTCAGGGAAAAAAGAAATATAATGTAATATATTTAATGGATAAGATACACTTCACTTGAAAAATAAACGAAGATTTAACCCTTAAATGCCTACTGGACGTATCATACGTCGACTAAAATTGTCTGTTGGGTGCCAAGTGGACGTACCATATGTCGACTGCAAAAAATTTCAACCTTCGGTCAACTTTGACTCGACCGAAATGGTCGAAAAACGCAATTGTAAGCTAAAACTCTTACATTCTAGTAATATTCAATCATGTACCTTCATTTTGCAACAAATTGGAAGTCTCTAGCACAATATTTCGATTTATGGTGACTTTTGAAAAAACTTTTTCTTACGCCCGTCGCGGTAACTCGGCCGAAAATTTCAGAAATTCTTTCGTCATTTTGTCGTAATTTTGCACTGTTCTATATTAGCCATTACATAAAGTTTTATATATGAAAATGTGCGCAATTTCATGTACAATACAACAGAAAATAACTCATGGTTGTAGCTTTTATCAGTTTTGAAATATTTTCATATAAATCACGATAACTACCAAAATTTTAACCTTCGGTCAACTTTGACTCGACCAAAATGGTAAAAAAAACGCAATTGTAAGCTAAAACTCTTACATTCTAGTAATATTCAATCATTTACCTTCATTTTGCAACCAATTGGAAGTCTCTAGCACAATATTTCGATTTATGGTGAATTTTTGAAAAAACTTTTTCTTACGTCCGCACCAGAAATTCTTTTCACGTTGTCGTAATGTTTGCACTGTTTTATATTAGTCGTTACATAAAGTTTTATATATGGAAATGTGCGCAATTTCATGTAGAATACAACAGAAAATAACTCATGGTTGTAGCTTTTATCAGTTTTGAAATATTTTCATATAAATCACGATAACTGCCAAAATTTCAAGCTTGGTCAAATTTAACTCGACCGAAATGGTAAAAACGCAATTATAAGCTAAAACTCTTACATTCTAGTAATATTCAATCATGTACCTTCATTTTGCAACAAACTGGAAGTCTCTAGCACAATATTTCGATTTATGGTGAATTTTTGAAAAAAAACTTTTCCTTACGTCCGCGCGGTAACTCGGCCGAACATCTCAGAAATTCTTTCGTCATGTTGTCGTAATGTTTGCACCGTTTTATATTAGTCGTTACATAAACTTTTATATATGAAAATGTGCGCAATTTCATGTAGAATACAACAGAAGACAGCCCATGGTTGTAGCTTTTATCAGTTTTGAAATATTTTCACATAAATCACGATAACTGCCAAAATTTCAACCTTCGGTCAACTTTAACTCGACCGAAATGGTAAAAAAAACGCAATTGTAAGCTAAAACTCTTACATTCTAGTAATATTCAATCGTTTACCTTCATTTTGCAATAAATTGGAAGTCTCTAGCACAATATTTCGATTTATGGTGAATTTTTGAAAAAAAATTTCCTTACGTCCGCGCGGTAACTCGGCCGAACATCTCAGAAATTCTTTCGTCACGTTGTTGTAATATTTGCACCGTTTTATATTAGTCGTTACATAAAGTTTTATATATGAAAATGTGCACAATTTCATGTACAATACAACAGAAAATAACTCATGGTTGTAGCTTTTATCAGTTTTGAAATATTTTCATATAAATCACGATAAATAGAAAAAATTTGACTTTCGGTCAACTTTAACTCGACCGAAATGGTCAAAAACTGCAATTGTAAGCTAAAACACTTACAGTCTAGTAATATTCAATCAATTAGCTTCATTTTTCAACAAACGGGAAGTCTCTAGCACAATATTTCGATTTATGGTGAATTTTTGAAAAAAACATTTTTTTACGTCTGAGCGTATACGAATTCACGCATCATTTTGTGATAATATTTTCTCTGTGTTGCTTTGATCGTTTTACAATTTGTTATATACCAAAATCATCGCAATTTAGTGTACAGTACAACTAAAAAAAAATTAACTCATTAGCTTTAACCGTTGTGCTTACAGTGCGATTTGTATACAATTATACAAGTTTTTTTTTTCTCTGTCATGTATTCCAATATTTATATATGATAATGATATTTTTTCATTTCTGATGGTTGCGTACTAAACTTCAGGCAATGACAAAAAAAGGAGCCAAAAATGAACTCTTAATCTTAAAAACTAAGCGTGCTGTGATTTTTGAAAAAAAAAACTTTTTTCCCGCGGGCGCTAACTCACGAGAACGCCGGCATACGGGAGACGTTTTTGTAAATAGAGGCTCGGCGTTTAAAGGTTAAAGTATAATTGACTGTATCAAGAAATAAAATTCTTTACCATACAAAAGACTATCTGTTATTTGCTACATGGCCAGTTTTGAATAAAAAAAATGTTCTGATGCAGTGCTATCAATATAAAATTCTTTACTGGGATTACTAAACTCAGAGGATGTCTCAAATGCATTAAAAATGTTTTTATTGTAATGCAAAATTACACCGGCATGTAAGTAGTGGTACACTAGATCTGCTGTAAGCCCAAAGGTATTGACAATGCCTGAACCTTCCTCTTGAAGTGTCTAAAGTGGTAGAACTAAAGTTTAATTTGATGCATCCATAAATGCCTGAGTAAATACATTGTATAGTGTGGTTTGTTTCATGGATGCCACTTGGAAATTTTTGCACAGCATATATTAGTGAAAAAGTCCTGGGAATTGTTTACCTTTTAACACAGTGAAGGAAGGTGCTGAGAGCTTAGTGAAAAAGTCCTGGGAATTGTTTACCTTTTAACACAGTGAAGAAAGGCAATGAGAGCTTAGTCTGCTTCTTTCCAAGCCACTTTAGGTTTAGTTTCTTCGTCAACATGCCTATCTTCTATTTCAAGTGCCAGTGCCTCAAGTTTCACATACGCAAAATTAACTCTTTCTGTAACGGGTTTGAAATATCTTTCCATGGTAATGCAGCTGTAAACACAATATCCTTTATGTTGAACTCCTTCTGGAAGTATGTTACATGCATACTGGGGTTCAGTACGTAACTTGCTATTGAAGAATTTATGGTAGTTAGTCTTCAAAACTTGAAATATGTTTTGGTCCATTTGCTGAAATAGGGATGTCATACTAGAGACAAATACGGGAAAATATTGCTATTCATCAGTTGTTTTGCTGCTGAAGGCACTTCATTATTTATGATGATATGAACTACCTTGGAATGCTATGGAAGGCTGTTGTTTTTCAAATTAAATCAGTAAACCATTTACTGGCTTGTGTTTTTTTTTTCGTTCCAAAAAGAAAGCCACGTTAAAGTAATATTTCATCTTTGATTTGGTCACACTTACCTGAGCCATGGGTATTTGATGAATAGCCACACAACACAGTTCCTGAATGCAGGCCAACATTACAAACAGACCTTTCTCTTGTGGTTTTTATCTCTTGTGTTTTTAATCTTTCAGCCAGCAATGATCAAGTATGAGAAATAAATATTTGAAAGAAACATTGTCAGATTCATCAACATATTAATTTTAACTACTTATTACATTTTTGACCAGCTGAAGTATGCTAAATGAGATTAATATATTAAGAACAAACCTTGTGGGCCAATCCTATGAGAATTAAGTGTGTTAACTTTGTTGTTCAATTAAGCTGTTTTATATTATAGCTCCTGCTGCAGTAAATGTTTACTCAGATTTTTAATGTACAGATGTTAGTACCAACAGGTAAAGACAGTGCAATTGCCAGTCCCAGCAACAATATTGTTGCATAAATATTTGGAGATGCATTAGAAGAATTGCTTGTTGTGGCATAAGTTTGGATGGTGCAGTTGTTAGGCCAGGCTAATTATTACCTATTACGTACTTTCTGTTCAGAAAAGAATAGGATTAGCAAAAATACGCTTTATGAGCATTATTTCCTCATTTTTTATATGACATTTATATGTGTGATTTTTACTTAAATTTCAGTATTTTTAAGGGGTTCATGAACCCAAACCTTTACCTGTTTGATACTGGCATATACACAGTGAGCTAGTTTTGCCTGTGCTGTTTAGTACATAAATACACGGGGAACTGATGTTTTGACATTGGAATTAAGTATGTATATACTGTATATGATTCCATTTTCTTGCTCTCCTTTCAAGGCTAATCTGCTTAAACTTATTATCTAGGCCTCACTTGATCTTGTGGATCATAACTAAACAGCAACAATACTTCCCTTGTCACCATTCTGTCAGCTGTCTCCCTTCCTAGCTCAGCTATGTTGTTTCTCTTCACCAACACAATCAGTCTTCAGCTTCTCCTAATAGTTTTTGAGGGGAGAATAATTAGTGTAATTTTGAGAAAAGGAAGGTAGAGAAGTTTTAAATAGGAGAAAAAGTCTTAAGTATTTGAGTGATGGGAAAGTAACTAGTTGAATGGCCCAGAAGATCATGGAGAAAGGACATGGAAGTGAACAAAATATAATCGAATGTAAAAAACTCATAAGACATTAACTCTGTACAGTGAAAGTTTGAAATTACACCCCTTAAGTGATAATTGTATGTTGATAGGTTTGAGGTGCCTTGAATGTGTTTTATACCCTTGCTGTTTTAATGAAATTTATTATCAGCTTGGCTAATAATATACATTCATTGTGACATAATTTTACTTTGAATTCATGAAACAATATTTGCTTACAGACCAAAATTGAGTGGCCACAACAAAAGACCAAACAGACCAGATGTAACCAAGATCCCACAGGAGGAGCCACAAGCAAAGGTATTGTGAGATCCATGAGTTTGCTACTCATAAGGTTGTTGAGTTTGTGTAAGACACAAGAAAATATGATAAAGTAGCCTGTAGACCTTTTATTTCAGTGTGGTATCAATTTCACAAGGTATAAGTACTATATTTAAAAAATAAGAAACGATTGTTTTCCTGTAGCCCCTGTTCTGCTGTGCAAGTTAATTTATAACCTTTTCTGTTGAATTTAAAGTGGTTTTATGTTTTCGTTTTGGTAAAAAATAAAAGGGTAATATTAATGCCATGCTTGAGTGAAAGGTTTACTTTGGTGTTTACATACCAAGTTGAAAAGTCTGGTAGTTTGCTTGTGTTATTCCTTTGAAGAAGGCTCCTTTAAAAGAACTACTTACTTAGATCTATATAGAAATTCTAACTTCATCTGTAAAATATACATACAGAACTTTTCTGATACATCATCTCCTCATCATAAGATATTACAGTATATTTTCATAGCTTGCAGAATCAAGATTTTTGAGGTGAGTCTCTTCCACAAGTCTTTTGATTCAAAACAGGAAATTATAGGCATTTCAGAAGCAATCAAGTCACCTTAAGTTTTAAGAGAAAAAGTTTTGTAAATGCTGATAGGGGAATATATGAAGTTTATTCTGATTGAAGTATGTGATGGCTATGAGACTGATGTCACATTTCCCATGTCAACACTTATTCATAAGAGTCTTTTCATGTTTTCAGCAAAGGTTATATGATTCAGACAAAGATACACTCACAATGGAAAAACTTGACAAAATTGATTTTGGGGTAAGTGTTCAAATTTGTAATGGAAGTAACAGACATTCAAATGTAACCAAAGGAGAAGTTCATTCTAGCCTGCTGCACTTTAACCCTTTCGGCAAAATTCCGTGGGAGTCGTCTGGATTGTTTATCAATGTACCTTTAAAAAAGCATGAAGTGAAGGGAAATCGATAGAATAGCAGTAGATGATTTTACAGCCCTATGGAAATATTTTGAGTAATATTCAATTATTAAATAACTCCCATTATCCTAAAAGGGTTAGAGTTTACAATAAAAAGGGAAGAATATGCTGCTAGTGTTTAGGATAAGGGGAAATTCTGAACATTATTTTATTTATTTTAAAGCATAATTTCCGTATTGGATCTGATTAGTTATTAAGTATATGTGGATGACATGGGATATGACTTAAAGTTCTTTGCTTCTAAAGTTATTGCACTCTTAGCTACCACCACAGTTTTGGTTCATCATTCAGCATATTAGTTCCATTTTTATAGATTATACATTTCAGCTATAAATGGCAATGTATATTCCAAAGTTGAAAAGCATTATTGATTTTGTAGAGTAAGTAATTGTCAACTTCCCTTTAAAAAAATTAAAGGGAATCTATTTTGTCTCAATTTTGAAGGGAAAGGTAAGTTTTTATTACACATTTCTTTCACTCTTTGGTCAAAACTTTTATAAGTAATGGTAAGTTATCCATTTATGGTAAATTTTCTTTGTATGTACAAGGGCAAAGACCTTTTAAATGGCCAAATATAATTTGTTTTTATATTAAAGGAACAAAAACAAGTCAATAACAGTCAAGAAGTGAAAGTTCTAGCATCAGTTTTTGTTTGTATGTATAGTATGTGGTTGTGTGTAGATTCATGAAGAAAAAATAAGTGCAAATTAGGAGTTGAATGCAGATAGTTGACACTTCTTAAACAAAAATATATTCCTCTTTACTTCAAGGGACCAGGAGTGCCCTGGGTATGATACCATTTTCAGTTTTTTCCCCTTTGAACTCAAAAGTTACGGGATGTAAAATTCCTCAGAAATAAGGAAAAATTTTTTGTTGGGTTTAGATGTCATTGGTGTCAATTAATTATATGAAAATCTGTTGACATTTAGAATGGTGGCTGGCTTACTGTCTTCTTTGGTAATCTTTAGGCACATTTTTAATTTTTTCCTATGTGGAAGCAGTTGCCACTGGGCACCAGGCAGGTCCTTTTGACATTGCTTGCTGTTATTAAGTTGGTAACGAAAGGTTTCATCTAGGGTGAAAACTATACCATATCTCTCTCTCTCTCTCTCTCTCTCTCTCTATACGTCGACTAAAATTGTCTGTTGGGTGCCGAGTGGACGTACGGTATGTCGACTACAAAAAATTTCAACCTTTGGTCAACTTTGACTCGACCGAAATGGTCGAAAAACGCAATTGTAAGCTAAAACTCTTACATTCTAGTAATATTCAATCATTTACCTTCATTTTGCAACAAATTGGAAGTCTCTAGCACAATATTTAGATTTATGGTGAATTTTTAAAAAAAACTTTTTCCTTACGTCCGTGCGCGGTAACTCGGCCGAAAATTTCGTTAATTCTTTCGTCATTTTGTCGTAATTTTTGCACCATTTTATATTAGCCGTTACATAAAGTTTTATATATGAAAATGTGCGCAATTTCATGTAAAATATAACAAAAAAAAACAACCCATGGTTGTAGCTTTTATCAGTTTGGAAATATTTTCATATAAATCACGATGTGCCAAAATTTCAACCTTCGGTCAACTTTGACTTGACCGAAATGGTCGAAAAACGCAATTGTAAGCTAAAACTCTTACATTCTAGTAATATTCAATCATGTACCTTCATTTTGCAAGAAATTGGAAGTCTCTAGTACAATATTTCGATTTATGGTGAATTTTTGAAAAAACTTTTCCCTTACGTCCACACGCGGTAACTCGCCGAACATCTCGGAAATTCTTTCGTCACTTTGTCGTAATGTTTGCACCGTTTTATATTAGTTGAACATCTCGGAAATTCTTTTCGTTACTTTGTCGTAATGTTTGCACCGTTTTATATTAGTCGTTACATAAAGTTTTATATATGAAAATGTGCGCAATTTCATGTAGAATACAGCAGAAAATAACTCATGGTTGTAGCTTTTATCAGTTTTGAAATATTTTCATATAAATCACGATAAATAGAAAAAACTCTACCATTGGTCAACTTTAACTCGACCGAAATGGTCGAAAACTGCAATTGTAAGCTAAAACACTTACAGTCTAGTAATATTCAATCAATTACCTTCATTTTGCAACAAACGGGAAGTCTCTAGCACAATATTTTGATTTATGGTGAATTTTTGAAAAAAACTTTTTTTATGTCCGTGCGTTACGAATTCATGCATCATTCTGTGATAATATTTTCTCTGTGTTGCTTTGATCGTTTTACAATTTGTTATATACCAAAATCATCGCAATTTAGTGTACAATACAAAGAAACAAAAAATAACTCGTTAGCTTTAACCGTTTTGCTCACAGCGTGATTTGTATACAATTATATATGAAATTTTTTTCATGCTGTCATATATTTCAATATTTATATATGATAATGATATTTTTTTGAATTTCTGATGGTTGCATACTAAACTTCAGGCAATGACAAAAAAATGAGCCAAAATTGAACTCTTAATCTTGAAAACTAAGCGTGCTGTGATTTTTTGAAAAAAAATAAAAACTTATTTTCTGCTTCGGCACTAACTCCCGAACGCCGCCGGCATACGACAGACACTTTTGTAAATAGAGGCTCGGTGTTTAAGGGTTAACAACTACAATGAAAGCAAACCAAAGCTCAGATAATATTGAGATTGCATCAGAGCAGACCTAAATACTGCTGTATTTTTCAGTTTTTTTCATATGAGAAGGTGAACTACATTGCAACAGATGGTTGAAATTTTATATTCATCTGAACCTTGCTGGGTGTTGTATGCAACATCTGAGGTACACACTGTAGGCATAAAATGAATATAAACTGAAACAGGAATGATGTATAGTACTGTGAGATTAAGACAGGAATGATATACATTACTGTAAACTTGACTTACATGCACAAACAATAAAAAAGAACCATCTTTTGTTTGTTGCCATGTTGATGACATTCCCTTCAAACTTGATCAAATGCAATGTATTACCAAGTAATAAATGACAAATATGAATGCTTAATTGCAATATATGGACATAATTGAAAGAGAGAATGAAAGGGAAAATAAAGTCTTTACGAGGGAAAGCTTCATATTTTCCATTTTTAAAGTATTTTAAGGCATGTTTTACAATCTTTTAGGGATGCATAATTGGTTTTTGTAATACCTATAATCATCATTCAGGTGCCATATCCCCAAGGACGTTGGCAATCATGGCTCGCCACTCCTCTCTATTTATGGCGCTCTGCAGCAACTGAGCTGCAGACATTCTTCCTCCAGTTATTCTCACCAATCCATCCATATATTTTTGTCTAGGTCTTCCTCTCGGCCTCCTTCCATTGATTTTACCAGTGAGAGAGAGATGTTCAAGTTGAAGCCAACAGTTCTCTCTCAACACCTACTCTCTCTAATACCTTCTCATTAGTTTTCCTGTCTGTCCGTGATATTTTCAGCATCCTTCTCCAAAACCACATTTCTGCAGCCTGTAACTTCTCCTCGTCTGCCTTCCCCAAGGTCCAAGTTTCACATCCATACAACAGTACAGACCAAACGAAACATTTCACAACCCTCCTCCTTAGATTCATAGATATTTTTGAGTTGGTGACTAATTTCTTGATCTTTCCAAATGCATCTTTTGCCATGGATATTCTCTTCCTGATCTCTTTTTCGCATTTTCCATCACTTGTGACAGTGCATCCTAAATAAAACTATTGGTTTGTTTAACTGTTACAGCATTAATTCTTATATCTGTTCTTGGGGGGGATTTCATCTTTGATGATAACCATAACTTCTGTTTTCCTAATATTTATTTATTTATAAGCTTAGCTTAAAATAGACTGATAAACCTAAGCAAGGCTAGTGCAGTACATAATTGTGGTAAAACAACAAAAATAATTGTTGGTTTTTGCTTTTAAAGAATTTATAACCTGTCCATCCTGAGTAAGAGTTTTTATTCATAAATTATGCCATGTGTTATTCCCAATTTTGTCTTCAGCATCTGACGTGCATCACAAATTGTTTGACAAAAACTTGAGTTCTATTAAATTTCTTGCCCCTGATCGTGATTATTATGTCTGGCACCATCATTTGGTTTGTTCATTGTGGTTCCTGCGTATAATTTTTCATAGTTTTGATTTCCAAGACTATACTATCAACCATATATTATTAGAAGTCTTGTCCTTCCATAACTTGATTGATTATGGACATAATTTTTTTTTTCTTTTATTGGTTGCTGTGAAATTACTCTTAATGGTGTAAAGCCCATTTTTGTGTCATTTTGAAGCAAAATACCTGTATGGTAGAAATAGGAAAGTGACACAAAGTTTGTCAAATTTGAATCTCAGAGGGTTAAATGAGGCTCAGTACCACAGCTTTCTGTAAGTTTTATTCTTGTTGTAATCATGTGGTTAAGAAATTCAAACTCTTTGAAAATCCTTTTTTTGCTGTGTTGGTTAACATGAATATCACGTGGTAGTTATATGTTGGTTACATTATTTCCTTTATTTTGTATTTTTACAGCCCCACCATTTTTCTTTTTACAGTATGTTCCATACTTCAATTTCCTTTTCTCTACTTGCTGCTTTTTCTATTAGGGCTCATGGGCTTGCAGCATTTTACTTATCCAACTAGGTTTACAACTTAGATTTTAAAAGTAATATGGTTTTGTTGTAAGCCATTAGGAATGCATCTTGATTTGGTATATAACTTATGAATTTAAGCTGGTATAGGCTATGCTACATGAACTTACCTTAGCCTAGGATAGTCTTGGGAAATTTGCATGATCCAGCAAGCAAGGACAGGTTTGCCCCTCAAATTAATAGAAATTAGTGAGAATTTACTTGTTTTGTGTATCTAAGAAATGGTATCACAGGGGAATACTCATTATTACAAAATATAAATAGAGCAAAGGATTTACCAAAAATGTAAGAGAGAAAAAATGAGAGGAGGAGGCTAGAACCATGTTGTAATGGAAGGGCAGGGCATATAGGGGTAAGAGCAGTTTTGTTACTTTGATGAGATATCGTATTGTGAAGTTGATAGAGAAAGGACCAGTAAGAGGAGCAACAACGTACATGAAGAAATTGGACTTGATATAGAAAGGACCAGTAAGAGGAGCAACAACATACATGAAGAAATTGGACTATAGTTCAGGAAGAGCATCTCACTAGTAAATAGAACTAAATTCTAGATGTGTATAGGGAAAGTAATTCTACACACAGCACAGATAAGGTCACATAGAAATAAAAGGATACTTTAATTGGATAGTTAAAATGCCAAGATTCAACACTGGTGGGTGTGTTGAGGAGATATTTTTAGTAATTAGGAAGTTATTGAGAGATTTAGTGATTAGAAACTGGAAAATGATAAAGGTATCAAAATAGTAGAATGGTTTGGACAGGTATAGTAGGATGGTTTTGACAGGTGAGAAAGTTAAAGAAAAAGTAAATAAGGTAGTAACAGTATGTAGACCTACAGGATATAGGAAGGTACAGAAAATGATGAAGATCTAGACCACATGGGAGAACAGACAGGACGTGTGCAAGACTGAAGAAAGTGGAGAGCACTCACTTCCCATCCCACCCATAAAGAGAAAACTCGATTGAAAATGTTAACAATGATCACATGCAGTGATTTTAGATTTCCTATGCATTAATATTAAATTAAAAGGTTGTAGTATACAGTAATGTGGCTGTGGTAGACTGGACTAATAATTCATAATAATCTTTCATGAACTTAATTTTCTCTTATTCTATTAATTTCTCACATCTGAGTTATCAGAAAAGATAAACACAAGTATAATTGTAAAAAACAAAATGCTTTCCAAAACAAACCCTTTACTTTATATTGGCCCTTACTGCATCACAGTACTCTGGATACTCCACTAAAGAAAAATCCAACCAGTTCCATCTGGCTGAGGATACATCTGAGCTCCTATGGTTCCATGAGATCAAACTTTAGTAAACAAAACTTTTGAAATTTAAGTCACATGTGACAGCTGTTCTCATGGTCATAGCAATATTTCACCCTTATTGCTTCTTGTAAACTTACTTTTGAAGGTATAATGTTGGTTTCATTGTTATTTTGGAGCTGAATACTTATTCTTTACTTTAGTAAATTTAAAATTAGATTAAAACAAATATCTACTGATGGCACTAATTGACATCATCTGGCCTTGATGTTTCATGTTGTGGACCAACTGCAATGGACATAAGTGGGAGGACAGGAGTCGATACTTTGAGTAATTGGTGTGTATTGAAGAGATTAAAAAAAATTCCTATCATCACAAACCCAATGTTTTACATTACCCTTAGTAGCTACTAAGTGGAAAAGCTTTCTTACCTGCAGTCCTATGGGATAAATAAGAGAAAACTCTTGGAGTAAGGTTGCTTGGTACTCAAAATGTTTTGAGAATTAAGAGAGTACTGTATTACGAATTGGACTGGTGTCATGGAAGTAAAACCGTGGATGATGGTTTTTGGTTGGTCAGCCTGATACAACAGTTAATTAGCCATCAGGGGTAACAGCCAGTGAAGAGGACTGAACATGAAATATGAGGAAGCTACCAGTCTGGAAAGAAGGAAGATAAGTCTCTCTATCCCTCAGGGACTGAAAACTTGGTTATTTGCTACACCATGGATCGAGTTGAAAGGACATTAAGAAGTCTGTGTGTCAGATCACAAAGTAAAATCTCAAGAAGGGTGATGGAAATATCCAATAAGTGAAAAGTACATTAAAAATTATTTGGGTTGATACATTAAAAATTATTTGGGTTAATGGCAACCTCATAAAGTAAACTTTGACATATATATTCTTCTATTCAATAATGCATCCAATAATTATGTTGTATGCTTTGTTATGTTCATTAATACTATTATTATTAACACTACATTATTTTATCTAATTCAGCCTGGGAGTGGGTCTAACCTTAAGAGCCACCTATAAAAATACATTTTATAATTTACGTATAACAAGGTTCTTACTCTTTTTTTTAAAAAAGAGTTCTATGTATTCTATTATGCTATTCATGTCAGGAGCAGACATTCTTCATTTTCCACTTCATTCTGGAGCTATAACCCCCCCCCATTAATATTTGGGCCATCAGTAAAAAGTTGTTGTTGAATAATTTTTTTTATATACAAACTTTTTACATACACTTTATTTCCCTCCTTTCTGCCACGTCCTTGCTGTGAAAGGTGCAGTGGCATTACTTATGAACTGTCTTGAAGCGGGAACCTGCCAGTTTGCCCACACAGGCGCAGTACACTCACATGTTGGCAAGTCGTTCTTTGGAGGATCTTAGTTTTTTATTGATTTACAGATTTTAGGCATACATGCCAAGTACTGGGGCAACTAAGGCCATTCAGCACTTCATAACATCCAAAATGGACCTGAAGTAAATGTTTTATTTCAAAATTTGATGTAAGAACAATTACATATTAAAGACACACATGGGCAAAATTTTATCATTTGCTGGGTTAAACTAAATGAATCATTTAAAACTGGCAAAAGTAATACACCTTTGACTATTGATAAATCAACAGTATCCAGCAGTATCATAATATAAAGCAACTGTAATAGAATATGGTAGTTAAATATTATATAACAATCAGCATGAGACAGCCCTAAAAAGCTTAAGAGTCAATGCAAAATGAAAATCACAGATGCAGCTACATGAATTATATCAAAATAAATTATACCTGTCTAGAGCATCAAAGAACCTTTTTCTACGTTACCTGATATCTACACCAGTGTAATAAAGTCCGGGCAAATTGCAACAAAGATGAGAAGGTGAATATCAATAAAAGGCATTACACCACAAGCAGCATAAGGACAAGTATGTGGTAACACTTTGGGAAAGCAATATACTCTACACAGAGAAGAACACTGTGAAATCAACGTACAAATGGTGAATAAAGAGTACAGTATAAGAAAACTCTGCAGGCTTCAGCAGAGGATAAACAGTGAAGAGGATACAGAGTTACAGTGGGAAAAAGAGGAGGAGGCTAAAAGGCGTGGTAGTGGCAAAGAACACTTGGAATGAATGAATTCAGAATCTCTACACAACAGAAGGAAGAAAGGAAAATCTCTACACAATAGAAGGAAGAAAGGAAATGTTCAAGACAGGAAAGATGTAAATGATTTGAAATGGAAAACATAATGAAAGGTGAAAATTATGCAGTTAAGAAAAAATAAGGGAGTGGTTGGGTCAATATTCTAAAAATTGGCCTAATGAAGAGAATTGGTAACAATGGGAGGATGTTGACATGACAAAGGGACCAAGAGAGAATGCGAACTCCTGAAAATGAAAAGTGGAAAAGCATCAAGGCCCTCAATTAACATCAGTAATGTGTGTTGGTTGTAGTAGAAGTTCCTCTCACACCGCTGATCAAAATTTGATACCTTTACAACATCAGAACAGTGTAATCCTTATTCTATAACCATGGATATGAAACAACTAGAAGAGCAGTCATTGAGGTCTTGAATAAACAATGATGTACTGCTGCAGAGATCTTCAGAAAATTCAGTGTTGAAGGTAAACTGCACAGGGAAAGGCCTTGAACACCAGTTGCCAAGGAAAACCAAAACATGGTAAATTTTTTCTGCAATGTCAAGGGGGGTGATTTTGCTAGATTTCCTTGAGCACGGTACGGCAACAAACAGGAAGTACTACACTGCATCATTCAGAAACTTAAAAGCAAAAAGAAATTTTTAGTTGACCACCTGGAAAATATGAGAGTCCTCTTATTGAGCAGAAGAAATAAGGCATCTATTCCTCTAAAACAGCAGAGACATCAGTAGTTAAACAAAAAATTATTTGCATTTGTAACTACAAATTAAGCCTCTAGACTGGAGTATGGTGGCAGAATTATACCCCAAACGAGGAAGTTACAGCAAGATGTATCCAAAGACTGAAAAAAAAAGACACTAAAATGATAGAACATAATGAGAATGGTTCAGGAGCATTTGGTCAGAAAAGTAATAGGTATGTAAAAGGGCATAAATTATTACATAGCCTCAGTGGAAATTTATGTGATAAGTGCACAAAATAGAGGACACTTGAGAGAACTTCTTTCAAATCTAACAGTGTGAAGGGAAAGTCTTGATACTAACGCTAAGAACAAGTGAGCGAGACTGTTTCAGTATGAATATAAAGTTATTGCATTGATCAGTGAGTACTGTACAAGAATAATTTAAAATACATTAGAAAAAAAATAAATTATCAAAGTTTTGTTAAAAAAAGGATCCTAGTCATAAAGTTTATAACTGAAAATGGGAATGTATTGCTGAGAAAAAGTTGAAAATATATGTCAAAATTTATTGTGCATAAATCTGAATCTTTACTCTGGAAAACTGTAAAGGACTTAAGTAATGAAATGATATAGAACAGAGCATCTCATCCTCACTCCCCATCACCAAATGACTGCAAAAAATAGGCCTGAATTCACTAGAAAAACTAGCTATTGTAGTAAATTACATGAAATTAAGAATATTACGCTAGACACTGCTCCCTCTAAGGGATAGTGCCATATGTGCACCTCAGGAGGTGCACTGTAGGCAATAGTTAGGTTCCTTTGGCCCCTAGCTGCAACCCCCTTTCATTCCTTTTACTGTACCCCCATTCATCTTGGGTATATTTCTTCCATCTTACTTTCCACCCTCTGCTAACAATTGTTTCATAGTGAAACTGTGGTTTCCCTCCTGTTACATTTTTAAAACTTGTTTGCACTCAATTTCCACTTCAGCACTGAATGACCTCATAGGTCCAAGCACTTGGCCTTTGGCCTAAATTTTATATTCCATTCTATTTCATAAGAATCTGCTATTCAGTGGTGCAGATTGTGTAGGGAATACAGTGGAGATACACATGGTTTTTAAATATAGATGATATTTGTGTTACATTAAATTTTAAGAGCCATTGTTGTACAACTGAAAGAAAAGTTTTTTAATTTATTGTAGCTATGGTTATTTGAATTTTTCAGTGCAGAAAAGTTGGCTAATTGACAGGCATTCTCTGCTTCTAGTTTTTGTAAAAGCAAAATGCAAATAATGGACCAGAGAACAGGACAGTACCCTGTATGAGAAATTTCAAATGATTGGGAACACTTTTTTTTTTTTTTTTTTTTTTTTTTCAACATGTCATTCCACATTGTTCTGTAATCTTCCTTCCGCATTAGATCATATATCCATGTCAGAAAAATTATCTGTACTGCCTGTTTCCTATGATCCAGTAAGTATGTGTTTCTAGATTTCCATATATCTCCCGGAAATATAAAGTGCACAATGTTTTTACACAAAAGTAAAACATGTATATTTAATTTTTACCGAGTTTGCTTTGTGTCAGAACTACATTATTGTGCGTATGTAAGGGGGTGGTTACCACTTAGTGCAGTATGGCACAGTGCAGATGGTACTCAAAGCTGTTTGTAGCTTTGGTACCAGCTAATTTCTTTATGCCTTTGTTTTCCCCTCTTTCTCTTTTGGTGTCCCTCCTAGCTGTACAGCTTCATTCTGTCAAACTGCAGTTTTTACTTTCACTTTTGAACAAATCTTTTGGGAAAGCTTATGAGGCTAGAAATGTGAATCTGTGGTCTATGTAAACTACCATAGTTAATAATAATAATGATGATAATAATAATAATAATAATAATAATAATAATAATAATAATAATAATAGTACTGTAGTCTTTATACTCATAATTTTTTTTCTAACAACCAGATGCCACACTGGCTAAAAATTAACCCTGTTTTGCAAGACAGAAGGAAAACAAAATTAAAACTGCTCAATTGGTATTGAGTGATAAGAATCGCATGTGACTAGGTATAAAGCCCTTATCTTTGCCATTGTAGCCATTGGTGTTGCAATAAGTCACTAACTTAATAAATATTTTACTATAAAGATAAAATTTATCAAAATATGGTTATACACTTCCAAGTAAAAGCTAGTCTTTTGAATATATGTGCTTGGGTGCTCTCAGGTAGAAGTACTGTTAAAATTGATGTATGCCTATTGTATTTTTGTTATGAATTAGATCATTCAGTGGTACTGCAGTGATGAAAAATTGAAGATAATTATCCATATGAGGTTTGTGAGGATTTTTGTCCTCTGGTATTTGTACAGTATTACATATATAGAACTATTCTATAACTATTTCATGATAAATAAAAGTTTGTGGTAAATACAACTGTACACTGGTTTTTTAATTCAGAAAGAATCAAAAGCAAAAAATGTATTATTGTAACTTTATCTGGAGAGTAGCATATAAGGTATAGGATTGTTCTTTATATATTATGATTTTTGTCTTTTCATTCTTGTAGTGAATGGGCTAAGCCTGCCATCAGCACATTTTTTATGCCATAGCCGCCGCTGTTCGTTCCTCAAAGAATCAAGATTCTTGGAGGACTAACAGCAGCTATCAAAAATAGGTTTTTCTTATGACAAAACCTGTTTTTTATGGAAGTTCTCCTGTAAGTAAATCTGTTGTCATAGCTTGTTGAATGCTGTATGAGAAATGTATTTAAATGTTTTACAAAACATATCGAATTATGGGACTCCTAACAATAGTTTAAAATTAAATAACTGAATTTAACACTAACCCTCTTTAAGATGCCAAAGTCTGGGGCAAACAGAAATTTGTTTGTTTACTAGAAAACCCACTCAAGTTTTGAGTCTCTACACTATATACATTAATCTTGTCTATGTCTTCCAGACAATGTCTTCTATTTTTTGACTTTCCATCATGAGTGCAAAATGGTGAACATATCTGATCCTGGGATGACAGGCCTGAACATTACACAGGCTAAATCTAAAGCCTGAGCAAATCATTATGTTATACATGGATTTCTTTGAAGAAACAAGCAAGATAATTGGATAATTGGTACAAGAGAGGATAATTTAAAATAAAACCTAACTAAAGACAATACCAAACAGTTATAAAATATACTGGATGTAAAAATGAGTTGAAACTGAAATTTTTGCAAAAATTTGATACTTGGTGTTATCCAAAAATGCAAAGAAAGTGTAACTACTGTAAATAGACAGATCTCGTTGGCATGGAAGCAGTGTTTATTTTTGTATCCCATTAAACAAGTCACATTTAGTCACATTTGTATTCATATTTGAGTTGGCTCAAATATTTGTCCAGGAATGTTCTACATTTTACAAAATTAAAAAAAAATTTTTTGTTTCATTGCTATCAGTAATTAAAAAAAAATCACAAAGATCATATGCAAAAGACAAAACACAATACCCTATGGCTTTACTAATGATTGTGCGTGTACATAACATTTTATTTTTATTCCATACACTGTGACAGTTAGGGATGATTGTTGATAACAGAATAAAATTAGATAGCTCTTAAGTATATGAAGTATATACTGTTATTTGGGGAGAAGTTTGAGGATGAATTTTCAGATTCTTGGCAGCCTTTATGAGCATTAATGAGCTGCTTAATAGCCCATGTCTGGCTGAAACTGACATTATGGTAACTTTAATTAGTGTGTATTTGACCTCAGGAAAAGATTTAAAGTGGTTTGTTTCTTATATTACTGAAATGCACAATTCAATATTTTTTATGTTTGAAAAGACCTGAAACCACAATTGTCAGTACTTTATATTCTATTCAGTTTAGAGCAATTCATGTTTTATTTTTCATAAAATGTTCTAATTTGTATTTGAATATTTTTCCCTTAATAGGTATCAAGAAATTCTGGTCAGGTGAGAGATGATCCAGGAACTGCTGATCAGTTGGTTCTAATAACTCAACTCAGAGAACATATTGCAAATTTAGAGAAACAGCTTTCTGGGAAAGATGCTCAGCTTCTAGCCAAAGAAAAACAGGTAAACTTTAGTGTACGACATGTGAAACCCTGTTTTTTTTTTTTTTTTTTCTAATTATTAGCATGATTGCTCCTTTTAATATAAAAAAAAAGTGACTGGGCTATGCAGAGTTCTTGCAGGAATAATGTTATAGTTAATTAATAAAATATATAAAATAAATTTGTCACTTTCACCAGATATGTAATAGTACATTGGTCTCTTCAACATCTCCAGTTCCCCAGTTTTTGAATGTGCATATAATTACGTACAAGCATTGGATCCACGTGTGGAAGAATGAAGAAACCCTACCTCCTGTGGTGAATTTCCAAGCCACACCAAATAAGCTAGAGTGAGATGAACCCAAACCTTTCTTCTACCAAGAATTGTTTAAGGTAACTTCACCCTGACCTACATGCTAGGGTTTCAATCCAACCACGGGAGGCTGGGTTTCTTCACTTGTGGCTCTTGTCTTGAGAGGTTTTTAGATGTAGCTACGAAAAGGGGAAACATGAGCATCTCCCAAGCCACTTTTTGTGGAAAAACTTTGGCCAGGCACAGTCTCATTATGCTTTCCCAGCCAATCAGCTTACAGTGTGTATAGAAATTTTACTCCACTACAGGCTTTTGTTTCTTTTTTTTCATTTATACTTTCGCTCATATCCCACAATGAGTTTCCAAAAGGGAGAAGAATGGAGGCTTGATGAACAGGAGATTTTCACTAAGAAGTTAGTTAAATTAATGATGAAAATAGCAAAGAAACCACTTAGATTCCTATAACAAAGCAAAAGAATGTGGCAAGCCCGAAGTCATGCCAGTTCTTTATTTGCATAGGACTGGAATCTAGGCAAGAGATACTGTACTTCAGTGAGAAGACTCAAGTATGTGAAGACAAGAGAGGCGAGTCCAGCATGCAACGATGGATATTTTTATTGTATAACCAAGTAAATTACCAAAAAAGTTTTTACAAACTTTTAGGTAATGTATGGGGGATTGGAGCTTCCAGGTTAATCTGACCAGGCTAATAAAATCAGAGGTTATTGGTCATTGTCCTCTAAAGGACAAAGCGTGGAAGAAATTCAGGATGAACACCTTAACCTACATGATAAAATATAAGGTACATTTGTGGTTTATATATGAGACTGGCTTCTTGAATATATTCACAGTTCTGGAGAGTAGGGTGAGGAATGTGTTGGAGAAAATAATAGAGACAAGCACAAGTCTTCATGATGATCAAGATCAAAGGGGACACAAGCCCAGGCTGAGAGTGACCACATAGAGCCTCTTGAATGTTACTATCACTGTACTTGTGTACTTTACTCCTGACCTTAATATCCACAAACTTTGATCTGTATTCATTCTACTTCAGTTATAAGGAAGGCTTAATTATGAAGAAAGAGAGATTTGCTCTCATTAATTGAGATTGTTACATAGCAGTGAAATGTCGAAATCCCACAACAGTACTTCAGCCCATTCCTTTAAGTTCTCTAAGCTGAAGGATTTGAAAGATCTCCATTGCATTGTGCCTTTTCAAAGGGAGATTACTACAGGAAGATCTTCATTGATTACTACAGGAAGATCTTCATTGATAAAGTATTGCAGATCCCAGTCAACAGAAGCAATAGGATGACCATGTAGTCAGGTATGTTTAGTTCTCCCCCTCCAGTGCCAATTTTGCTATATATACTCAAGGGGTAAGATTGTTTGAATTAAATGGCAGTTGTTCATGCATTGCTTCTACAAGGTAAGCTGAAGGCACTGTTTATGTCGCCAATTAAGGATATTAGAAATCTTGGTAAATCAAAAGAATTCCAACCTTAGTGGTATACGTCTTAGTACCGTATACTGTGCATGATGAGAGTGGCTATATTCTTGTTCCAGTCTGAATTTTCTGGCTTTCAGGTCTACAGTGAATCATTATATTATATTTCCATTTTAACATTCTTCATGTTCGGAGGCTATTAAGGGGAGCCTCTAGAATTTATGTTTTTACTGATACGTAGTTACAACCAGGATTGTAAGACTCTGGGAACACAGTTATGTGGATAGTATACTCTTTTAAGTGTTAATAAAGTAATAAAAAAAGTTTCTCACAGCTTCTGTCTATTTATGAAACTTATTTTTATAAGCCTGTTTTAATTATTGGGGCTAACACTTATTATACAGTACTGTCACAGTGCTATCACAGCTGTGAACTTTTATTTCAAAGCACCTAAGGTGATCCAGCTGATACAGATAACAGCATTGGTACCCCAGTTGTAATAGTAAGATGGCTTACTAGAAAATAAAGGATTTGGGGAGTTTTTGTTGTGGCAGTGAAAACTAATATATGTGGCTAAAGGAGGAAAAAGGTTTATTGTTATGTATACAAGTTGTGGGTTAGGAATTACCAGCTGTAACATTGAAGAAATCATTATGCTGTAGTCGTAATAAAATTAAGATTTAATGAGTTATTTTGAATCACATGTTTGAACACAGACCTTATGATAATATACCTTAAATTTACAACATAGTTATAAAATGAATCATAGGACATTTGTTAAGAATATACCCATAAGTTAGAATTTTATAGATTGGTTGTAATTGTTTAAACATGAACTGGTTACAGTTTACCTGTGAGTGATGTTGAGGACAGTTACTTCACTTTTGTGCATGATTGTTAGAAAAGTCTGGTATTTCACTATCCTAGTTCAGTTTGCAATTCATTTGCCATGTTTTATCACCTGTATGTTTTGATTGTTTAGACCAGCCTCACAAACATACTAAATAATTTGCTTGTCTAATAATGTGCTGTGATATGCAAATTTTTTTTTTTCAAGTTCATTAAATTTCTAATTGGATAAAATTTTCAGATGACAGAACTTAAAGCTTCCCAGTTCACAGTGGAACAGGAACTTCGTCAAAAGATGAAAACTGTAACCCGTGACTATGAAAGCAAGGTGGAATTGTTGCAGAAGAAAATTAGAGAACAAAGTAGAGAGATTGCAATTTTAAGTAAAGGCAAAAAGAAAGGAGAAAAAGGAGCTGCCCTTTCAACAACTGATGGAGGTTCTTCTGGAACTGATAGTCCTTCAGTTGGCTAATATGGCTATTTGGAGATATAACTTTATATAGAAATATGTATAGTGTAGTTATAGAGATGTATAAACTGACTTGCAAAAGTTATGGGCTGATCGTTTTTAAAATAAAATGCTGAACAACCCTTGTTTAAGTATTTACATTATTTTGGTTGCCTTTTTTTTTTATTCAGAGACAATGCCTTTTAAGATTTTGTTTATTTTATCAACATGACAAATTGACTCTTTGTTTCTAGAATTTTACATAAAATGTATTTTTTATTTTAATAAGAAAATATTTTAATGTCTCAGTTTTATTTATACATGATTGGTATCATTAGTAATGCAATTCTGCCATGCATTTTATCTTATAAAAAACTACAAAATCTGAGAACTTGCTTGACTTCCCATAGCCTGCGTCAGGGGATACATAGCAAAATTAGGATGTGAGCAGTAAATTAGATCTTGTAATTTTCTTTTTGGACAAGTAATAATATACTTGAAAAAACTGTCAATAAAAATTGTATTTTTTTTACATATGTAAATTTACACAATAAAAATACTATAATAGTAACTTTTCTTATTAATGCAAATCTATCAGCCAGCTTCCAATACAAAATTTATTTTGGAAGGTAAATGATTAGCATGCCTGTGTATCCAACACTAAAACCCTTGTTAAATTGAAAGGATATGATATTTTGTAACATTTTTTCTGTAGAACAACTTGCTACATGACGATGTTCATTTAGCTTTCCATTAGTTAAATACAGATGAGAAGGTCAATGTGTAAACTTGAACATACTGAGATGTAAACGTCAGTTTTTATCCATGGCTTGGGAATTTGTTATCAAGTGAAAACTGACTATACTTACTAACCCAGTATACCAGTTGCAGGGACTAATGTGGTATTAGTGTTTTACTACTATATTTGAAAAACTATTGCAGCAACTCCTTGATGTACTTTAGGGGAGTAAGACTTTTCTGTTAAAAATGAGTCTTAGTGAAATCTCATTGTATATATTTTTCATTTTTACTTCATGTTATTGTGTAAGTTGTGGTTAAGCAACATACATTCTTTTGTATTAAACTTTGTCTTAAAGTGTTTCAAGAATTAATCATGAAACTGTATCTGTGAACAACTTTCTCGTAGGATATATTAGTTTTGATACACTACACAGATGTTATAAACTTGTCACTGAAGCACCAATTTCATTATCAAACAGTCCTTGTAATTATAGTTTCATGTATCAATCGATCTCATTAGTTCAATTGTGCAATTAACATTGTATTACTAAAATAATGTGTTGGTAACTAAATATTTACTGCATATGTAACTGAGAAGAATCACTTTGCTGAGACTGAAATATTAAATATGATGTACATATATAGTATTGCTCTTGTAAGTTGAAACATTTGTACCATAATACTGTATCATGTACCTTTCACCTATATTTAGTTAACAAAATGCCTATGAAATTAGTTCTAAAAAATAGTTTGTAGTCATATTTAAAATGTTGTAGATGCCAAGTGATGGCTTTCCAAATGTGATAGTAGATGATTTTTATATAGTTAAATAGGGAGTATGTTCAACTGTGAATTATTTATATCTTTTATGCATTCTTCCGTAAATGATGTCCACAATGATGTGAAATAATAATGGTAATAACTCAAATAGCTTGTGTATTACATTTACAAAATGTTTGTGTACAGCAGTTTGAATACCAGGGTATTTTTTTTAAATGTCTCTCTTTAAGTTTAGTTGCTTTTGGACAATGAAAAACATTTCAGTAATGAAAGTTACTCTATGATGCCTGAAAAATTACCATTATAGTTATCAAGAGGATAATGAATTTTCTTTGACCCTTTGTTAAAAATGTTTTTATGACAGTAAAACTGTGTGTGCAGGAACTTCACAACATAAATGCTTTTTGACACCTTTTCAACTGTCTTATGGATGTCTACTATGTTTTGCTATAGGCCAAGTGGCAAAGTACAGGGAAGTGTTTTCTTGAAATTCGGTTTTCAAGTATAACAGTTTATTCTGAGCTAAGTTTTCTTTATACACTATTTCATTTTCCAAATATTGAGACTTTCGTGAATTTTGAAACTGCAGTATGCCATCTTAAAACTTGCCTTGTGTATTTACTAAGGTAAGTACTGCACTTGATGCATAAGCATTCTGAGAGAATTACAATGCAATGCATGTCAATTACTGACTCCCAATCAGTTTACCTTGAAAACCATCTCATTTAATGAAATTAGTCATGCACATCTATTTGTGGTGGTATACCTTTGTACCTGATGGGAAACGTCTCCATGCTCATCTGTGCAAGATGGTCTACCTTTGAACTAAGTTCAACTGAAATGTCTTCACTTGTCGAGTTGCAATGACAAGGGCAATGCAAATTGTTCCTACAGGGATACAAACACTACAGTATTGTAGTTCAACTCGACTGTCAGTGTCTACGGGTAAGGGCATTTTGGTCCTTGCTCTCCTGAATAACAAATATTTCGAGCATTTGAGTTTCTATACACGATGGGTGGAGATTAGTTACAGAGAACTTTGGATATCTGTTTTCTTTTTCAGTTCTCGAGTGGTGATGGAATTACGTTCCATCACCTACAGAACATTTGTGTTCATTGTGCTTTTCCCCTAAATACTTCAAGAAGTGATATATACAGTGTTTCTTAGTACTCCTTCTTCACTTGGCACTGGCAGTTCCTCATTGGCCTTGGGCCGAGGGGGTTTTCCAATCTACTGTTTCTCTGATCAAAGTGCCATGAGAGTGATCCAGCACCCTTCCCTTTTAGCCTCTCATTTGCCTTTACCACTGAACAGTACTATTTCTGCAATTTTACACTGGAATTCTCCAGCAGCTTCTGAGACTTGACTTTTTTTTGCAGGCCACAATGAATTTACATACCACTTCTTTCAGCAAACCTCCTTCAAGGGGGTTAAAATGTTTTTTATGATTAATATCATAAAAGGGGGACTTTCCCTGCTCAGAGCTTATACCCAGCAGGTTTCAGACTGCCTTTTGCCTTAAGCCTTAGCACTGTAAGAGACAAGATCTTTCCCTAACTAACCTTTCCCCAAAACTAGTTTCCAACAAACCTGGAAAACTCCAACATGAACCAACCCTGACCCATTTTGATTCCCTTTTGGTGAATGACTGCTACTTAATGATAAAAATCCGACATCATTATGAAAGCAACCAAACATGGCACAATGAATAATTTCCAAGTTACAATGCTGTTACCTAAGAATAAAAGACTAACTAACATAAAAATACACCATCAGACTAACAAAAGGTATAATATTCAAGACTGTGACATCCACCTCCAAGCAAAAATAATAAATTGGCAAAGCCTTCTCAAAAAATTAAAATTTTAGGCCGAAACAGAGAGCTAGACCGTAAGTGCCTACATCTTGTCAATGCTGAATTACTGTAAATATGGGCACACAAAAAATTTATAGAGAGAACAAATGTACACACTTGTTGATCTTGCAACCATGCAACACAATGGAATCAGTGTTAACTGTACTTAAGGCCATCATTCCAGATAGGAAAAAAATTTCTATGAAGTACATGCTGGCACAGCACTAAATGACCTTACCAATTCAAGTGCCTTGCCTTTGGCATAAAACCTACCAACTAGTGTGTATAGAGAACAAGTAGATACAACTTTAGCCTAATGCCTACCAACTAGTATATATAGAGCACAAGTAGATACAAGTTAGAATGGGCATATTTATCAGAGGCAACATTAGAACTGAGAGTCTGGGGCTTCAACAATGCCAGATTCTGAAAAAACCTGCTGCACTATAACACAAGTTAAAATATCTCAAGAAAAAAAAACAGACAAGCAGAGAAGGAATTCCAATCAGGAGAGTTGATTTATGTTTTTGATTGAAGAATGTCATAATATCTGATTATACATAACAAAATTATTCACCCACCGTACAAAATTATTCATGCCTTTAATTAAAAATTTAAACAATCATGTATATTTATTTACAATTACAGAAAACATCCATATCCAACATAAGCAACTGTTTACATGTTTCTGTGTAAAACTATGAAATCATGTGCATGAGCTGCAGCTCTGCCTCCTGATGCCACTGCATTTTTACCAGCACCTAAAAGTGGGACTGTACATCATGGAATACAGCAACCTGTTTGAACATCCAACTAATACTGCCTACAGCTTCCTTTCAAAACCTCTACCAACCTCACCAAGGTAGAAAAGATTTTACTCTTGCTTAGAAAGTCTGTATCAAATATGGGCCTGCCACTGTCAGCTCTCTTGCATGCCCGTATGGATTACATTTCATTTTTTTTTTTTACTCGATATGAAATTATTGTTGATGTAACTGGGAATTAAATGAAGTACAGTACCAGTCAAGATGTTTTTCCTACAGGTACTAAGTGTTATAGACCATGCCAAAGCACAAATTATTTTCTCACACTCGAAGTCTGTCCATATTTGCCTTAAGCACATTTTCATTTAAAATTGTTTATATGAAATGTACTTTTACCATAGATTCTCACCAAGAGCTTACAGCTTCACTGTACTTGAAGCCAGGGGGAGACACAAGGTACCTTAAGACCTTATGTTTAGTCACAGACAACAGGATAGGAGTGAAGAGAGAAAGAGGAAGTGTACCTTTCTACTTCCTGTAATTTCAGCGGAGCAGCCTAAGATGGTAAGGGATAAGAGACTAAAGGATGCAAGCCAGCTACACTTATAAAACAAACAAGGCAGCTGGATTAACCAGTAGACAAAATTTTGCTATGATCAAGGTTTAAAGGTTGCTGAGAAGCAGAGGAAAGGAACAGCTTACTGTACTTGCACACAATGTCCCAGAGACTGAATGCATATACTGTACTTAAATTCAATGCCAATGGCTTCTCTCTGCCCATGTGGGTCCTGGGAAGGCAAGCCAATGGCTCCTCTCTGCCCACATCGGTCCTGGGAAGGCAAGCCAATGGCTCCTGCTGACTCAGCAGATATACCTATGAAGCCCTGAAACCACTCACTTATCCCTACCTCACATGGACAGGGAGGTCATATGCCAGTGAAAATTCAAGAAGAAATTGAGCTAGAACTGATCTCAGGATGAACTCGGTGAAAAGTGCCTGGAAATACCACTGCCCCCAAGACATGAAGAAAGTAATAAAAGGATAGATAAAAATTGTTTAAAAAAAAAAAAGCAGATAACTAGGGTAAAGGATGATTTGTCACAATTGTAGCAGGCATAGCAACTGTGGAGGGTTCTCTCACCTAAGGTGGAACGACTGCAAATGGCATGCGTCATAAGAGGGCTCTGAACCTGTAAGGACTGGTGTGTGAGCGACATACTGGCTGGGTGTTAACTGGTTTATTGGTTGTTCCTTACTGAGATCAATGTACAGAATCTTCGAAGATGTTATTGATGCGTGCGAGCGGTAATGTAGCGTCTACACACAGACAGGTAAAACAGAGATAAAAGGTTCAGACATCTGTGTTTGTGGGCAGACAAACAGATGGCGATATCAAGAGACATGATTAACATACAGTGATGAAACATACATCAGTGGAAAGGCCAGGAAATTCTACATATGGCCAATTGCTTGAGATTCAAGACAGATTAATGGATACAATGCAGTAGCATAATATATGTAAAAATGGAGAGATATTTGGCGTCTTCACAAACAGAAACACACGTACAGTTTGATACAGAAGACTCGTTGGAACATTATGAGTACATGATTAGAATGCTTGCATGGCAATGCAAGTAGCGGTGATTGTACATACATTTAGACAACAATGCTTAGGGAGAACAGACGGAAATATTGTATGGTTGAAATAGCGTTCCTGTAGAGAAAGAAAACGAGACGCTGGCTTTGTCCTGTCCACTTTGATGATGACGATTGACGAACACACGAACACACACGTTTGGAAGAGGCAGCGTCGGGGTTCTTACAAACCTTTCATGCTGGTCTCTGATGGTGTATGTGTGTTCCTGGGATTGTATTGGTGCTTGAAGAGCAAGAGGGATGCTTTAGCAACATTAATATTACTGCCATTGGACAGTGTCCCTAAACAACGGCAACACAGTTAAAGCACAGGGATTAAGGCGTTCAGTCAAATATTGAAAGCCTGTCTTGAGGGACGCAAAACAAAGATTCAGCTTGTTTCATGTCTTTTCACCACATTTAGCATACTTTTGTACACCTTTGCCTTTTAATATCCATGACAAAAACACCATCACTGTATGACATTTGGGTTATATGGCCCAAATGCTGGGACTGCGAAGCCCATTCACTTAAGCCATGGTGATGAAGAGATGACTGAATTTCTATAATAAAAAAATGACTATTATCAAAAACTCATGAGGAAAAATGTTTACAACACTTAAAAACTATTTATAGCATTCAAACACATGGAAAATATACCAGTTACGCACGACACACATTATGTATATATGTATATATATGTATATATATATATATATATATATATATATATATATATATATATATATATATATATATATATATATATATATATATTAGTATGTGTTTGTATGGCAACAATTATATTAAAGTTATGATTTTAAAAACTTCGCGCAAATTACATAAAAACATGGAAGCCAGGAGGGTTAAATAACCCCAAGATACATTTTCAAGATTCACGGAAGGTCAAGTGCCTTTAAAACACCTAAGTGTATGCTACAGGGAAAAAGTAGTCACAGCAAGAGAAAACGGAGAAGAGCGCATTTATTTATAGCTCAAGAGGCGAGCCAAGTGTTGTCTTCACATTCACACAATCTACGGCGATAGAACTCCCCCAATTTTATGTGGCTACGCAATTTACCAATCTCTTCATAAACTGAGACGAAATTGGGTGAAATTTAGATATTCCTTAATCTCTCCGTTTAAGCAATAAGATAAAAAAAACATAATAAGTATTATGTACATCAATAATGAATAATTTATAAACGTAACAACCAGTCCAATTCGATCTCGCTAATGGAAGGCTCAGTGGATATTGTGTTGTATAAACATATCCGCCCTTGAGAACCAATTGCTGTAAAAAGTGGACAACGAAGACACGAGAACAGAAATCGGACACAATGCTCACTAATGACGTCATCGGTTCGTGACGAGCTGATCAGCTGATCTTGCAAAGCTAAAACCCAGTGTACATAACGTGGTTAGAGTATACGTCGTTCTCTGCTTTGTTTCATATTCAATCCTAGTTATTGACAAGATACGAAAGTTCCACGAGGAGATGGTGACGTGACAACGGAAACTTCTACGTGACAAAGCCTGTATTGCTAATAATCAGTGACGTTAATTTTGCAGTGTGCATCCTCCTCATTTGTTTATAAACTCTGTGCAGGCATTGTTTACGAGGTCTGTGAAACATGCATCGTAACGTTACTACAATGTTGACTACTGACAATACGAAAGGAGAATTGCTTTGTAATGAAATCTTTAAATCAGGATAATACGCAGTTGCGAAGTGTGCAATGAACTTGTGGTCAAGTGTATGATAATTCGTAACCTGTGCTTGTAACTTTACTGTAGCGAAAGGGCTAAATGTGGAAAATAACCATTTCTCATTAATTACTCACACACACACATATACTGTATATATATATATATATATATATATATATATATATATATATATATATATATATATATATATATATATATATATATATAATTTTACCATACATCATGTTCCCTTTAAAATTATGGCGCCAGTAGGATAGATCCTTCCAATTTTCATCTCACGAGATGAGGTTGCTGGCCCCATACCCTATTTCTTGACCCTAACTGACAATGGTACCCATTTACAGTTATGTCAACTGGTATTCTGTGAGTCGATGATGAAACTATCTTAAAGGTTCTGAAGGAATGGACTCTGTACAGAGGTAAAGATGACAGAAGAGAATGGAAGGGCTATAGAGATATAATGGTATTCAATATACAAGGGAATGTGTATGGTAAGATTTTGATTGAGGAAGTATGACAGATGATGGATGACTCGACAGGGGAAGAACAGTGTGGGTTTAGACAAGGAAGAGGGTGGGAATCAAGTGTTTGTTATGAAACAGTTACATATCAAGTTTGAATGCAAAGTAAAAGCTGTATGATGACATTGGACATCCAAAAGCTTACAACAGGGCTGATAACATGCTATAGAAACGCTGTAGATAGATATTATACATCTTACTACACACAAAAAATTGTGTTATAACATGTGGGCGGGTGAGTGATTGGTTTAGTAAAAAAACGGGTCCGAAATACAGGTGCGTTATGTCTTCATATCTCCATTTAGTTATCTGACTAGCCAAAAAAATACAGGTTACATAATTTCAAAAAGACTCTGTAAATCAAATGCTCGACCATATTCTTTGGCTCTGCAACAATCAGATAAAAGCGACACTTTTATGAAGTATCACTTCTACCTGAACAGAAAATACCCTTGAAGCCTGCGTGAGCAAAAGAGCCTTTGGAGTAGTCCCAATGACCTAAGATGACTGGTGAAAAAGAGACTATCCTAGGACCCTGAAGTAATGCCCTTCGAATCACCGTACCGAAATCCCTATCGCTGGCGGGCTGTCATCTATCAACAAGATAATCGACACGGCACAGCTGGTAAGACAACTAGACAATCAAAGTTAATTTAGATTTAAGGATGGATAAAGGAAGTGTTGCCAGTACTGATGATCAAAATCACTGCAAATATACCTGGGCGTTATCCGAATCTCTGACTGGCCTAACTGCAGGAAGAAAGTCATATGTTATTTATTTCTGATAGGGAGAGTTGAGGGCAATGATAATTTTTACCGGCGAGAATTTTTTTTTTCAAGAAAACAAATGTTAGAATTATCTATTAAGAGTAGTCAATAACTGAGCAATACTACACTGAATTTGTATGCTGATGTATATTACGTGGGGGGAATAAGTCATCAACTTTCAAGATCATAATATAGCATTAATTATGAGCTAAATTTTCCCTAGTACAATAAAACACATTATTTGACTCAAAAGTTCACCCAGCCACTACAAAATTAACTTTCAGCCTTCATGCAATAACATGTAGCGGGGCAAACAAGGTTGAGAGTAAAGTGGCATTCTAGAATGAACCCTTATGCAGAAAACTTTCACAGACACTTCATATATTTACACAGGAGACTCATCAGCAGAGCACTGAACCGTGGTCCCCTTACACACACACACACACACACACACACACACACACACATTATACTTTTCGTTTCTATCTTGCATACACCGTTTCGCCTCACTTCCTGTATATTAAGGCCCTTCCGTTACGGTACCCGTTTCACTTCACTTCTACAGCGCACACACTCTCTCTCTCTCTCTCTCTCTCTCTCGTTTCCTCCGTTAACTTACTGATTTTTCATTCTTTTCATCAACGGACTGTCAACCTTTCTCTCTACGCAACCAAACTATCTCGAAACACTGGTCCCTTTATTTCCACCTAGGCTAACCTCTTATTTCCATCTCCATATTTCTCACCATTCATTTATTTCAGGAAGTTTCATAACATAATAAACGGCCTTGACCACAGTGCCCGGAGTCTGGCTCTGAACACCACGCAGCCTTCCAAATAATTTTGACATCTGTCAGTAAAATTACTTTGGCGCTTATTCCCCCAGGATGTTTACTGTCGCTGATTCTGTTAACGCCGCTGCTTGTGAGAACCTACGGTGTGGCAGCTGTCCTGACGGGGATCGTGATTTATAGCTGCATAGTGGTTCCAGCAATCACGAACTATTTTTCCTTCGCGAGAGTTCTACTAAAAGCGGCAAAGGTCATCTGCAATGGCGGGTATTCGTGCAGGTGAGTTAATTTTCTTTTTCTTTTGTTCTTTGTTGATCACTTTCCAACAAATTTTGTTGTATTAAAACACATACGATTAAAGAAAACCCAACGAGGACACCTGAAATTTAAAATATGTGGTGTGGGAAAACGAAGTAACTTAAGTGTATAACTAAAGCGATGATGCCTTTGAAATTCGCTTGCAAATGAAACGATATCAGTTTGTTCCGAAAGCTGACTGGTATTTCATAAATACAATGCTTTGCAAGATTCTGTTCTGACAGACTATAAGACAAAAGTAATCCTTTAAACACAAAATTCCATTTCTGGATATTAATAATCCGATCTGACAGGGTGACATACAAAACATAACAGAGTAAAGTGCTCACCACAAGATTATACACAAGTATTTAAAGCAATCAGATGTACTCTTTCTTCCAGAGGTACTGAAGCATCCGTATTTGTTTTTGTTAGTTTACAAGGCTATTTTAAGCAACCAGTAGTATGTTTTTGTTGTGTTTACCAAGCTATTTCAATATTAGTAGCTGGTTTTTTTCTTGCTGCTTTGGGAATCGTCAGAAATGTGAAATCTCTGCACACATGAAGTGATTTGCAGCAGTATATACATTTTCTGGGACCACATGTAGTGAGATCACCAGCGCTCTCCCCGACGATAACAAAGGAATTCAGGTGCCAGAAATTCCCGATGTAACCTTAATAAAAAAAATATATTCACACTCCCACACCTCTTTTCTTGCTAGCCCCAATCTTCCATATTATACAGACGTTCCGGCGCCTTTGAAGAGATGATAATTTTTTTTTCTGCCCTCAAGGTCACTGGTTATTTTCTTTTCCAATACAGCTAATTTTACCTTGGAAAAATACCGTATCAGTTTCGAAAACCATCACAAATGTTCAATTGTAGGGAAGGTCTGGCCATTTTGCAACAAAGCAGTCCATTAAATCACCATAAGACATGTCCCTGACAAGCCTCGGAATGATATAATTATCGCATTTTCAAAAAAGCAAACAAACAAACTTCTAACGATCTCCAAGCGCCATCTATTGACCTATGTCGTCGGTCGGTCAAATACTAAGCACTAAAATCCACCGGATTTCCGTGATACCAAATAACAAGCAAACTAATGCAAAGACTGGCGCCTGGGAACACTCACTCATCTGAAGTGCTAAGTAGCAAAGTGGCTACTTAGCACCAAAGATATCTAATTTAAGCAAGATGTTAAAGCCCCTTACTGACTACCCTGACAGGAATAATTTGACACTTTCAAAATTTTACTGAACACTAACTTCAACTGATTCTGTATATACTATGTGAAGATGTAGCCGACAAACATACTTTGAAAATTTTAATTTAAGAAAATCTATTACAAAGACAAATTTTTGAAGCTCATTTTACCGCTGTTTCATTTCCGTAGGCTGCTCTTCGACTTTCCCTCAGCTTATTTGCTTTGACAAAGTTCCTTAGGAGGAAAACTGAGCTATAAACAATTCTTGTAAAGTATCATTACTACTCTCTACACATCTGTCAAAATGCGATGTTACCCGAGGTTGCTATTCCCTTGGGGTGTGCTTCTCTTCCGCTTTGGTTGCTTTTCTTCTGAAGACATTATCAGCAGTGTAGAGTGACACAGTGCTTCAGAACTAACGATAAGTTTTCACTTTCATAATAAAGACATTATGAAAAGCACATGACACTAGACATTTTTCAGCACTTTCCCTACACATGGAAATTTTTAATCTTGTTTCCTTCCGTCTAGACTAAAATCTATCCTTGTAGGCTCCTACCTTCATACTTCTAATGCCTTATTTTATTTTCTCCTGATCCCCTTACTTTTTCCATTCCCGTTAACTTAGCGTAACTGTGGTTCTAAATAACTTTCTGAGTTAAATTTACAATCCTTTGATATGCAGATTCCTCAGTTTACATGAACTCTTCAAAAATATCCCAACTTAACCTTATAACATTAATATTTATGCAATTTTTGCTGACTCACGTTCAACATTCTTCACTACCACTACTTTAAGCATTCTCTTTACGAGGCACCTAGGCTTCCTACGATTATGTTCTTTCTAAAATACATCTAATTAATTATGAGTCATACATGTAAAATAATTATAACTCAGCAAAATAATTATAACTCCGCATTACTATTCTACGAATTTTCACCTTGAAACTCCGAACACAAGAGGGCCAGGATAAGATAACGAAAATCCTCAAGCGTCACATAACAAAAAGGTCCAGCAGTAACCATTTAATGAATCAAGTTTATACTTTTTTCAGTATCTCCCAAGAAGAGTGCCAGTGAAAAGGTTTCATTGGTCAACACGAGTCTTTATCAACATTATTTAGAACCTCGGTTGAAATCTAAAGCATTTTCAATTTCTGTGAAGACTTAAGAGGTAAATCATTCGTCCATCCACGTTCTCCCTGATCCCACCTGTTCAGTTTTCTTTAAATTTCAGTTTTTTCTTGAACAAGACGGTTGTTAAAAACTACATGTGTGATTCACACAAACATGAATTCAGCACTTATGACATTAGGATATCCCGATTTCTGAGTGGGTCAGGTCAAAGTGTACCGTGGTTTTGGTGGGAGCTATGAATTTCAAATAATAGGAAAGACACTATTCAAGGCGAAGAGGAAACACTGCCATACAAAAAGTCAAGTGAGTGGGCTAAATGGTCGCTACTCAAATTCCTCCGAATTTTCCAAGCCTTTGGTTTAAAATCTATGTAACCTGTAACAGCCTTCATACGTAGGCTACTCGATCTACGACCTGCCGTAACATTTAAGAACATTTCTGCTGCAGGAATGCGCGGCAACGAGGGCCTGCCAGGATACACCTGGCTGATCCTGCTGGTGTTAGCGCCCTACCTGGTACATGTATTACGCACTCGTCCTCTCTTAGTGGCCATGGCAGCTGTGGTGTACGCAGGTGTGATTTTGCCCATGGCTCTGAAGGGACAACTGCCTCAGGGTTCTGTCTTGTGGTTGCCTAAAACGGTCGCTGCTCTCCTCATGACGAGGTGAGTGTTGTGCCATTCTGAAAAGCAGCATTCAAAATCCCTAGCTTAATTTCATTGGCAAAACCTTAGAAGTAGAAGTAATGATACTGTAAACGATTTATTTTAACAGATGTAACTCTTGTTGGCATAAGTCTTAGAAAATTTCTGCTTCCTTCTAGTAAACAAATAGAACCCTGAGGAATCTGCTTCTCATTCTCTGCCCTGCAACAATTCAGCTTTTCACAACTTAGACAAAAGCTACACAATATTAACGCTTCGCCATGCAACTTTCAATGTTCCCACATCCATTACCACTTCAGCATGAATTTCACCGAGAGAAAAAATTCAAGACAATAATTTCTGCTTGGCATACCTTCTTCAAATGTTCTGTCTGTTCAGAAAAACTAAAAAAATTCTTAGGTAAAAAGGTAATTGAAATTATTATTTACACATACAAGCAGTAAGCATTTAAACTACACCTAAGGTAAAACAATTCAGACATATTGGTTATCAACGACCAACATTAATAATTACACACACACACATATGCATATGAGAGAGAGAGAGAGAGAGAGAGAGAGAGAGAGAGAGAGAGAGAGAGAGAGAGAGAGAGAGAGAGAGAGAGAGACAGAGAGAGAGAGAGAGAGAGAGTCTCACGTGTATCATATTATACTTACTCCCCCACAGGTCAGCCTTGCACACGGGTATCCTCACTTGGATGGGAAACGCCTTATCCTCACTTTGGTCAGGATTCCTGGAGATGCTGGAATGGACAGCTAAATGTCTCTTAATGATAATCACTCTGCCCTTCACGTTAGTTTTCGGATTGTTTCTCCCCCTCGTTCATAACTTCTACTTGGCCTTTGAGGGCTTCAGAATCACAAGCAATCAGGTAAGTTGTCTGCAAGGCGTTTATGAAAAAATCTTATATATATATTTGAATGTAACTAAACTTGTATGTAAACTTGTGCTCTATAGATATCCGAACCGCTTGACCTATCTAGACGAAATTTTGCACGCGGTCCTCTATTGACCCAAGGAAGGTTTTCGTGTAGGTTTCAAACCTGTACCCATGCCCTCCGGGGTATATACTGCAGGGACCGGCAAAGACCCGGCTATGGGAAAGCATTTTTTGAAACTGTGTCTGAAAGGTTCATACACTTTCTCGCTCATTGTTGGGCCAAGTAACGTGATTGGAATTGCGGCCACGCTTAGAAAAATTTTCCTGCATCTCCTTTGAATTCTTCTGTCGTGTAAAATATGTGTACTATCACTGAAAATGCTTTTCTTTCCTGTGATTAATAATTCTGTCTAGAATTCATCGCTTTAAATATACATGTTAATCAAAACCACCCCACGTGTTACTTCCTTTCTGAGGTAAATGATCGACTGTCATTCAGAGTTTTCCTAGGCAGAGCTGGGTTGGTCCGCTAGTATCTAATATATATAATTACTTTTCTCCTGCTAGCTTTCATAACTCCGCTCGTTTAGGTAGGTTCTTCGTTATAATGAAATCTACCTCTGTATGCTTGGTTCTGTTAGAGGCAGCAGTCAAGAGGCGTTCAGCAGCTTGTGTAGACAGACACTTACTGTAGGTTTAATGTAAGGAAACAGAACAGAAGAGAAGATCGTGTAGATGTATAAAGGTTGATAAATTAGGTAGACAGGTCAAAGTGGAATAGAGAAGCTGGGAATGAATAAGATTTAAGAGAGAAATTAAGCATATACTTCAGACAGGAAAAAGAGCTGTAGTGAAAATAAAAACATTAATGCAGAGATAAAGGTTAATTAGCAAATGGATCTAAGAATAAAAGAGGTATGTTGGAATTCGTTGCCTCAGAAGAATTTGGTCCTGTAACCGATGGAGTGAGAATTTTGAAGAATTCACGGATGTAGAGGGCAAAAGGGAGGCACCTCTGACTTATTCAATAATAAATGATATTCAGGTAGGCCAACAATAGCTGAGGGAGTGAGTGCTGGGGATGTAAGGAGGGAAACTACGAGGCTGGAGAATAAAATGCAAGAAAGTATAATAAAATTACGAATCACTTTTAGTTGAATAAACAATGGGCACAATAAATGTTCCTTATATAAGGGAAAATGGGATAGTGGTATAAAATTACTTATATACCGGAGAAAGTGTATAAAACAGGGAAGCGGTTGTCCACAATTACGTGAATGAACGTCGTATATATGGACCATTAGGAAGCTTCCGAAAGAATTTGAAAAAGGCAGTCTTTGTTTTCGTTTATGCGTTTGTCTGTTAGCTAACATATGTATGCTCAAGCATATGCGTGAATCTTAACGACAACTTTACAGAATGTTTGGTCTCGTGAATGGCAACAAAAGCATCAGATCCGGGGAGAGACACGAACGTTACTTTTGGCAAGAAGCGACCGTAAATAATATTTTAAATGCAAACGAATTACCACAAAGTGGTTAATAATTTGTGAAAAGTAGAATAAAACATACGTCATTTTATGACACTGTCTACCAACTTAATATCAATTTTCTTCACAATTTGTTATTAATTTACGCTATGTTACGTAATCTACAATACTTCCGAAAGGCTAAAAATTCTTCCCTTAACTAACTATAATATACTTTTGCCTACAGCTAAAAAAAATGTAACGTGGTTTCTGTGGAGAGAGAGAGAGAGAGAGAGAGAGAGAGAGAGAGAGAGAGAGAGAGAGAGAGAGAGAGAGAGAGAGAGAGAGAGAGAGAGAGAGATTATACGCAATCCCCTTCCAGACTAAAATAATCGTCAGCATCAAAGAGAGAAAATGAAGCCATTATGAGCCGCGTCTTTCTCCTTGAAAAAAGCTTCAGACTTTACAGAAGAAATATTCAGGCATCAAAGCTTAACTATTTCAACACTGCAGGCCCTTTGATGAATTTCAAAAGAACATGGAAAATAAAAATGCTTGCGAAAAAAGGTAAGGGCTCCAGCGCAAGTTAATAGAGAATGTTAAAGGAAAAACAGTGGGGAAAAGTAAGATGACTAAAAGCTGTTTAAGGACTGAAATCAAAGCAGCTAAACTCGGGGGAAAAAAATGTTTCCGTCTAAATTAAATTACGGAATCACTTCAAAAGAATAACACGGTTGCACTCGCAATGGTTTTAATTTCGGTATAATAAAAATGACGTATAAAATTTCTTTACTGGTAAAAATTGGGAAAACTTCAAAAAAGCTTTGCTGGTAAATAAATGAGAAGCCGCATGTGGTAAAGTTAATAAATACTCTTTGAGTCATTGCGAATTGCAAACTACAAAAATGCAAGATCCTCTGGTAAAAATATCAAAATGGGTAAAATTAAGATTTGAAAATTGATGATGATGATGATGATTATTATATTCACACTGTCAGAAAATAGAACGAGGATTGTGGTGAAGCAGAAACAAATCAATAAAAATATACACATAGAGATAAATAGCAACTGAGATATAATTCCAATGAGCGATGGTAAAATAATGTGGCACCTCAGTATAAAAATAAAACATAATAACGAGGAAGTCTCTACTGTACTTACCAGCAAAAACTCCACACTCCATAAAAATGGCAGAGTGATATCTCTCATATTAAGGGGAACGAAAGACCGCTGGTACTAGGCAGTGAGGCACCATGGTAGCCCAACAGAATCAGTAGGTGACGTTCTGTGAAAGAAGGTAATCAGTTAACTGATTGAGTTCTACAGAATGGGGTCGTAACAACATTAGTCATAGAAATTTAGATTCATCAGTGTGCACAGAGATGCAATTTTCGTATTGAGAAGAATATTCTCAAACAAGCGATACAGTTTTTTTTGCTGTGTCCATAATGATAATGTTAAAACACATGCAATGAGTAATTTTTGGTAAATTCCCGGAGGGGTTGGCTAAATGCCTATGTGGCATTACTTAAGCGATGGATAGATTGGGATATACAGTATACTAATCTCACTTGCTCTCCAGGGAAATGCTTACGACATGCGTAGATGGTGTTACTGTAGCAAGTACTCAAGTCACATTTCCAATGTTTTACTAGAGTACTAGATATAATAAAATTATCCCCATTGTTCAAACTTCTGCTGATGGAAAACAAGTGTTACAAACTACATCATTTAAAAGGTCCATATTCACGCAAAAGGTACAAACAGTAGCACTGTTTTTCTATTGCAGTGACCATCGAAAACTTGATTGTAGTACTTCAGTATAAAATTGTTTTTCAATATTTCAAAGGAACAATTTTCAAACTTCATTTTGCAGGTTGTGTTCTTCATGTTGTGTGAAAGGCTGATAACACCTCACGCGCGATTGGCATCGCTCTATTTCCTACTATTTTATACAGTTTTGGCCTACTTGAGGAAGTCACTCAGTGTAAGTACATGAAATAAACACTGAATATCCCAATGCAAAATAAATTCTGAATACCAATGCAAAATAAATTCTGAATACCAATGCAAAATAAACACTGCATATCAATGAAAAATAAATTCTGAATACCAATGCAAAATAAATTCTGAATACCAATGCAAAATAAATTCTGAATATCAATGCAAAATAAATTCTGAATACCAGTGCAAAATAAATTCTGAATAATGTCAAATAAATTCTGAATCAATGCAAAATAAATTCTGAATACCAGTGCAAAATAAATTCTGAATACCAATGCAAAATAAATTCTGAATACCAATGAAAAATAAATTCTGAACACCAATGCATAACCAGACATCCGACACATTAAGACTCTCAATTCTGCTTCCAGACGCGCCAGTGGTCTCAACTGGGATCGACCCACTCGACCAGCATGAACGACTTCCTGCGACTGACGACGTGGTATATCGCTGTGCGACTGGGCAAGGGCATCGCCATGTCTTTCGTACTGGTGATGTTCACAATGCAGTTCAATCACGTAGAACCAGACTTTACGTATATTGCCATCACGTTTGTTTACTTTTCTCTCACACAACGAAGGTGGACAGGTAAGAACCACTCCAATGTCCTTTGGCATAGATGCTGGCATTACTACTTTAATATATGTGAGCTTGTGAGTTCGTCGATTAAAATATGTATTTCTGTATCTGTTTACTTTTCAAGGTCTATTTTCCGTTGCAGGTGACGAGCGGATTGTAGGCTGGACGAGGTCCTTAGGCCTGGAAGTGATGGAGCAGGAGGAGGAATTCTGGGTGCCCTTGTGCCTCCAGGCATTCCCAGCTATTGTATCTGCCGTCGCCATGGTGCCACTGTGTCAAACGCACATAGCTCTTTGCTCGGTGGCCTCCTACACCAATATCATCGTGCCCTTCATCCTCTTGAGAGAGCAGGTGGAATATCATCATCTGCAGCACACAGACCTTCTGGTGAAGTTCCGAAGAGCTACGGCCAAGGTAAGGATAAGCAGACTATTACATACAGCTTATGAACAAAACAGAGTGCTCACTTTACCTTTACAACCATCTATGTCTCATTTTAAGTCAAAATTCTGACCCTACAAACCACCTAGCAGAGACTTAACTTCTGGCCCTACAAACCACCTAGCAGAAACTTAACTTCTGGCCCTACAAACCACCTAGCAGAGACTTAACTTCTGGCCCTACAAACCACCTAGGAGAAACTTAACTTCTGGCCCTACAAACCACCTAGCAGAGACTTAACTTCTGGCCCTACAAACTACCTAGCAGAGACTTAACTTCTGGTCCTACAAACCACCTAGCAGAGACTTGACTTCTGGCCCTACAACACCTAGCAGAGACTTAACTTCTGGCCCCCAAACTACCTAGCAGAGACTTAACTTCTGGCCCTACAAACTACCTAGCAGACTTAACTTCTGGTCCTACAAACTACCTAGCAGAGACTTAACTTCTGGCCCTACAAACTACCTAGCAGAGAAACTTCTGTTCCTACAAACAACCTAGCAGAGACTTGACTTCTGGCCCTACAAACTATCTAGCAGAGACTTAACTTCTGGCCCTACAGACTACCTAGCAGAGACTTAACTTCTGGCCCTACAAACTACCTAGCAGAGACTTAACTTCTGGCCCTACAAACTACCTAGCAGAGACTCAACTTCTGGCCCTACAAACCACCTAGCAGAGATTCAACTACATGGTAAGGCCTTGTATTCTGGATCAAAACGCCTCAGATCATCTGCAGAATTCTTCCAGGCAACAGGGACTCGCCTGAAGGTGGCACAATAGAATCTATTGGTGTTCAGTCTGTCTTTATAAATGTGCCAGTGGCAGAAACCACTAACCTAATCATCAAATGTCTACATGACCTAACCATCCCGAACTAGGATTACTATCCTGAACTTGGCTATTCCAGAACACGCCCTTAAAACTTGTACCATGTCAATGGATGCCCTAGTATTTCTGAACAAGTTTGTACTATATCAATTGTCAAGATTGTTTAGACAAAGATAGTTGAATCCATAAGTACTCAGTTCTTCCTGTAACCTTGGTAAGATCTAGATTAAAGGTACAGTGCCTTTCTTAAATTCTCAGTTATGATCCCAATATATAAAAGCTCATCTTTTTTGTATTTCAATACGTGATGAATGGTTTCACCTGTCATTTTTCTCAAATGTTAAAGAAGTAGATTCATTACCAATTTCACAGAAATCTCAATCTTTTAATATGTAAAGTGATTGTTAATATATTCTTTTAAATCGCTGAAGTAAGCAATAGTTAACACATCTCTTCCAACTTCAGGAAATCGAGGCCCATTCTACGTGTCCAGTATGCCTGGAGGACCTGCGTGTAGCGAGGGCGACGCCATGTGGGCATCTCTATCATGCAGTGTGCCTTAGAAGGTGCTTGGCAATGTCCCCACTTTGCCCTATGTGTAAACAGACTATTAAGTGAGGCTTTCTGGAAATTTCCTCACGACGAAAGTTCAATTTATAAGCAACGAGAAACAAAGTTGCGAGTTAAAATATAACTACGAGTGCTATTTATATTTACATTGTTAGGTGTAAGTTACACAATCTTTATCCGAGAGTTCTGTTGCCTGTCCTCGCCAGCCTCAACAGATTGTAAACAACAAATATCTATTATAAAACAATGGTGCTAATCCGACAATTTTGTTTTTTACTCTGAGCTTATGTTTACAATGGAAACATATTTCCCAATTTATATCATTAAACTTATCCTGCATAGCTCTCAGTTCAAAAGCTTCACAATATGTCGTTTTCACAAGAATAAACGTACATGTTATTAACACATTTAATATTTTTTTTAAAGGAATAACCAACAGATTGGAAATGTAACCAGCGATACAGGTGTTTCATTATGGGTTTCATCAACACTTCTTTATTCCTGCAACAACATAAGACTTTCTATATTTACATATTACAGAAAGTTCAAGTTTGGATGGATCTTAGCTTGCTCTTCTCGCGAAAAGCCACTCTTTAGCTCTCAATGTTCAGGTAACTTTTGACAGCTATGCTGATTAATTCATTTTGGTCTCGTCAGCTTATCTGCACGGGATACTGTAACTCGGATAAGCCACTAACCCTTAGACACAATTTCTACTTACTTTTCTGTCACCTCTCTTCTTATTACTCAGACGTTGCTGATGAAGTTTTATTGATCCTCACACTTATTTCAATAGTTCGGGTTCGAGTTTCTTGAAACTTGTTTTGAAGAGATCACAGCTCACACTTATATCAATAGTTCGGGTTCGGGTTTCTTGAAACTTGTTTATCAATAGTTCGGGTTCGGTTTTCTTGAAACTTGCTTATCAATAGTTCGGGTTCGGTTTTCTTTAAACTTGTTTTGAAGAGATAACAGCTCAGACTAATGTTACTCTTAAACACGATTGTATCCAAAGCAATTACTTTGCTCATAGGCCAAATTCTTCTCTGAGCTCGTCGTCCTCCATTCTCCATCACAGAAATTTGCAACACCCGACAGGTACCCCTTCCCACATTTACTCAGTGGAAATTTGCAACACCCGACAGGTACCCCTTCCCGCATTTACTCAGTGGAACTTGTATGTACCCTCAAAGTGCAAGGTCCAGCGACTGTTTCCTTTCCCTACCTGCCAAGCTTTGACATTCGTTTCCTGCTTTTGTTATTCTGATTCAAACGACAAGCCTATCACTTCAGGGTAATTTTCCACCCATTTTTTATTTCCATTCTCTCTCTAAAATGTATATATACTAAATATTAGGGGTGAGAATTTATTTAAATGTAAAAACTATCACTATAAGTGTAATAATAATTCTACAGACGCGTAATTTTAGAGAGAGAGAGAGAGAGAGAGAGAGAGAGAGAGAGAGAGAGAGAGAGAGAGAGAGAGAGAGAGAGAGAGAGAGAAAGTACTGTGTAAATTCAATCTGGTTGGTTACTTCACATAAATTTTTTTAAAGGGATATTTGTTTTTCAAGTCCGCTCCAATATTTTGCCCAAGTTTTTAGCTATTAATCAACATCTCACACATACATGCATCGAACTATTGCCTTATGAAAATGTACATAACTGGATTTCTGCTTCAAAAGCTATTCGTCTTTAAAAATTTCTATACTAAACGGTGAAGTGATTTATGCACGTCCGAGACATGCTGAGGCGTGTTACCGCTAAAATACATTTCCAGAATATATCCTATTCTGTCGCTTCAAATATTGCCTTTTTCATGAGAGGTCTTTTCGAGAGCGTGTCAGGTTAAAGTTTAAGGGTCGAGGACGAGTCAAAATCATAGTGTTACTTAGAAATGTACGGACTCTGCACAAGGCTGTGACAATGTGCTAAATAAATATATATATATACAGTATATATTAGCCCGTGCGTGTATGCAATATGCTACAGTAAGTTTAATACATTTATAATTTGTATCTCTGTGAAATTGTTTGTACTTCTGTAAATGCTGTTGTGGTGATATGAAGTAATAAAATGAATTCAAAGACAACTCGAGCGTGTGTGTTTTAACCTACTTTATTGATTGGCACCCTATTTTTTTATAATTTGTAAAATGAAGAATTTTCAAACGCAAGGCATCAGTGACGAAATTTCTGTAAATTTGTTTTGCTTCTTCTTCTATCTAATCCTTCTAATATGTTTGATGAATGTGCTGTTGAATAACAATGTCCACGTTTGGAAGTTTTCAGTGACTTTTGCGGTAAAACTTTGGAAATCTCTTCCTGCCTCCGTTTCTCTAGAACGATTTCTAGATCGTTAGTCTCGCAAGGTCTACGCAGTCCAATCAACATCTGAATAAAAAAACAGACAGTTCAGATGCATTCAAAATGCATAAAATTCACCTTTCAACAGCGCAACTTTCATTGAAAAATAAACAGTAAATCTGAGTTATAAAAGGTAGATATCTAAGGTAAATTTTTTACTGCTTTGACTTCAAAATAAGAAAAAACAAAGGCTGAATTTAGGTAAAGCTGTTAAGCTAAAGAAACGAGATATATTCAGCTTAACTGGGAGAAAGAGAGAGGAAAAATCTTCAAATTACTTAGCCTATTCTAGAAAGAAGATGGGAATGTGTGAAAAATTAGAATACTGTTAGAATACTGTCAATGTTGATACGTGTACACGAGACATTTTTTGACCAATTGCAGACACTGAATACTTCTGAAATGTCATTCTTCCATCAATTAGAAGACCAATAGGGTCATGGATGGATTCTTATTTATCCAAGTATCCAGCGTCTTACCTGAAAAAATAGCTATTTACCTCTCTCCATTCATAAATACACAGACACAATATGTATATATATATATATACACACATATACATATACTGTACATACATACATATATATATATATATATATATATATATATATATATATATATATATATATATATATATATATATATATATATATATATATATATATATATATATATATATATATGCACAGCTAAGCTATATGCATATGTATGCGCATTCAGCAACCCCAGTTTTACAAATAGACCCTAAACATACATCCAAATCTTCAGGTAAAATCTCAAGGAGGCTGCGCATTTCAAGACAAGAGAGCCCTTGTGGGGCCGAGTCCAGTGGTATCGACTTCTGCACGGCTGGAGGCTGACTTGGTTGTAAATATTTTCAAGAATTCTTCCTGAGAGAGAGAGAGAGAGAGAGAGAGAGAGAGAGAGAGAGAGAGAGAGAGAGAGAGAGAGAGAGATTGTTTTTCTTGATGATTAAAATTAATCCGAGAGAAGGATGTTTTCGCAACGAATAACTTTGATGTTAAAAAAATAGTAATTACCCGTATGCAGTGTTGCTATTTTTAGTCGTGTCACAAATATTTCTATTTAAACGTACAGATATGTAAAGAACGGTGTGCATGCAATGCATATCAACATACAAAACAAACAAAGCACTGGGCTTTCGCCCTGGTAGTCCAAGAATAAATAAATAAATCTTCAAAGACTCAGACAACAAAAGGTAAACAGTTTCAGAGTCTGAACACGTACGCAAATATTCTACGCCAGGAGACGCGGAACGTTCTCGGCAAAGTCTAGTTGAAAGCCGAATGAAGGTTTGTGATTTTCACGTATTGGTGTTTTTTTTTTTTTTTGTGGAGAACGTAGCCAGGTGCACTATGATCTTTGACAGAGAGATATGTTACGATCAAAATGTTAAAATAGAAGTATCGGGGGCATTATGATCGAAAATTCAAATAGCTGAACCGTAGACTTTAAAGATGACATACAAAAGACTGATATTTGTCGATAAAATTCCAAATGTTTCGCCCATATTAAATCTATCTTTTGTGTATACAGTAATTATGATGTTGGACAAGTATCAAAGAATATAACATGGACAAGGATACATTTCAAGTTGAAAAATAAATAAACACACATCACAAAATCCACGTAAGAAGGTGAGTGAAAACCGGGACTTTGAACAAATACTTTCGTAGTTTATTCTACATTTTCAAGTTCACACTGAGTGCAAAAGAAGTTGACAGAGCTTTCTATACAAAAACAGAAGGGGGTGCGGGTTTACAGTTTGTTAATCTGGGCAGCATGTTCTTTAAACAAAAAAGACAGGGACAAAGGATCAAGGGATAATCCAAGGTGGAACGATCACAGTCCAAAGAAAGGATGAGATGGATATTAGTATGACTTAATACTGGTACCTGATGGTGGTACCTGAGCCGTAAAAGTGGTGGCGCGATGATAGAAGGAAATTCACTTGCTTCAATCTCGAGTCACTTCGAAGATGACAATAACTATAAAGACCAAGATTCTGGTACTCGAATCACAACTACAAGAACAATGACTTAATCCCAGCAGTATATATATATATATATATATATATATATATATATATATATATATATATATATATATATATATATATATATATATATATATATATATATATAAAATAAAAGTGAACTATCATAAACAACATATGTTCATCTATTTTTTCCTTGCCACCCACTTGTATCACACTATTAAAGCTACATACAAGAAGAATTAATTCGAATGTTTTTATTTTTCCCACCTGGGCTCCCTCGAGGTAGCATAAATCCAGGGCTAAATTCCACTACATTTCCTGATTATGTCATTGTTAGGCAGAACTCGCGATGAGAGGGACTAAGCCCTCATTCGGAAAGGCGAATTCCAATTGCTGGAACAGTCAGTTACACAGGAAAATGAATTTTCCTCTCCTTTCCATTATCTGCAACTGAGAAGGGTATGTTGCTGGGGGTTGCTCAATTTCATCTCGCTGATTGCAGCAAATGGGTCACTTCAAACGCAATATATATTCATTTGCCTAATGCCAAGGGCAGAGGCACGTCTAGCCGATGTTCTTTAAACCTTAGCTTTGTCACAGACAGACTGTCGGTCTTGTTTTGAGTTCCCTTACGTGGCAGAATACTTCTCCTTCCAACGTCTTTACGGTATATGCTTTATTTATTAATTTTCTTAGATGATTCATCATTGGTTGAGGCTTAATCTATAATTCTAAGCCTGTCTTCGTACTATATTGTTTTCTGTTTCCACACAAGGCCATTCTATTGTGTGGAATCTTGCTAGCAAAATTTGAGGGCTGGAAGACCTATTATATAGAAATACATGATACATGTAAACCTCTCAAATTCTCCCAAGAAAATTACAGCACCTCGACAGTGCTGCAGTACACAGCAGTCAGCAGAGATGGCGCCGTAATAGAGAAAACAAGAATCCCACAACGCCCCCACACAACGTATCCCTAAACAACGAGGGAAGTGAGGAGCGCCAGGTCGGTGGGGACTTAGCAACCTTCCCCTTTCCCTCCCCCTCCCCCTCCACCATCCCTACCATATCTCGTCCCCACCAAACTAATCTCCAAACCGAACGAGCACCGGGCATCAACGGCAGAACCAGCGGCAGCAGCAGACAACATCAGCAAAAGCAGAGCTAGCAGCAGCAGCAGCAGCAGCCAACATCAGCAAAAGCAGAGCTAGCAGAAGCAGCAGCATCAAACCGACCGACCGCTTGGTTTCCCCCTTCAGCGTCGTCTCTCTCTCTCTCTCTCTCTCTCTCTCTCTCTCTCGTCCAGTGCGCAACGAAACCCCGCAGTGTCAGGAAGGCTCCCTCTCTCGCAGCACCTCCTCCTTGCAAGCCTCCACTCGCGGCGTCCTTTTGAGTGTCGGTGCTTCCCCCCCTAAACCGTTCCGTCGTCGGTGGTCGAATGAAAAGGCTCAGTGAGCGCGGAAATATAAACGTCTTTCTTCGCCGGCAACAACCTGAAGAACGCTGTCGCAGGTCCTGCACGATACAGGCTAATTCGTAGGAGCCAAGGTAAATGAGTTTCAGTCGAAGATGTTGTGAAAGTTGGATAGGATTCTGAGGACGTCAGGGGATGAGTGTGAATGACAGGAATGTCCAGAGCATTACGGTAATCTTATATCCTGCGTGATTGTGAGCAACAGCCCTACAAATAATCATATATATATATATATATATATATATATATATATATATATATATATATATATATATATATATATATATATATATATATATGTGTGTATATATAGATGTGTATTCTTATGAATATATATATATATATATATATATATATATATATATATATATATATATATATACACATAGATGTATATATACTAAAAGAAACTACCACTGCATCTCAACAATAGATATGAGTAATTTTAGAATCCGGAAGCGTTTTCAGCAACATTATCAACATAACTGCGAATTCCTAAAGAATTTATACAGAAGAAACACAAAAGAAATAAAACAAAAGCACTTGCATTAAACACATACACCACAATACTCCAAAGTACCTCGTGTGTCTGTCCCTGAGGAATACGCCTCCTTCGAAGGATATTACTCATCAGAGACTTGTCACTGATATCAGCTGGAAGGCCTCGACGATTCCCAGGGGAATTTTCATTGTTGCTGCTTCGATCAATCATCATCATTATCATCAATCCTTTAAAAAGAAAACAGGGATACCCGTTGTGTTTTATATTTCAGAATACTGACCCAGTTAAAGAGACCTTGGAGTTAAAATTTATTTTTTGGCATATTACTATTATTTTAGTTATATTTACTTGTAACCATGATTACTCTTGGTATTGTTATAAGAAGGAACGGAAATAATTACTTCTTATAACAAATTACTTCTTATAACAATAATAACGGTAGTCACGATAACAAATGAATACATCTGAAATAAAGGGTAAAATGCCGAAATATAATTTTTAATTCCAAGGTCTAATCGACTGCATATATTTGCGTAAGTATCCTACAATTGAAAACGAAATTTGTCCATGTTTTTTTTCCGCATATAATATAATATTGTTTTCTGGAAATGGACTCCAAGATTAGGACTGCCGTTGTTCAGTCAGGGGACAGTCTCTTTTAGTATTGGCCCATAGAGAAGTATGCAGAATTAGCGTACCTTGGTCCCAGCTTCTGGACAGTACGAACCCTCTAAACTTTCACTAATATTCTCGTCACTTTTGACAAAAAAGAGTACATTATTAGTTAACTGATAGTATAAAGAATATCATTCAGTAAATTCCTAAACAAATCTTAATATTTGGGTGTTCTATTACACATTTTGAGATAAAGTTTCGATATTTAAAATTTATCGAAAGCGTCTGTTATGCCATGTAATAAAATAGGAGCTTCATTATCGAAATGAACAAAGAACAAGGAAATGATGATCGCAAAATATGATCAGAGGAAAATCAATATTTAATTATCACTTTCACGAGAAAACCCAAGCTTTTTTGGAGAAGAAAGTTTTTGAATTCGCGCTATTTGATAGGAAAAAATAGACACTCATCTGGAGGCATGTCTTGCAAACTTTAGTGACTTTTTTTTTTTTTTTTAACCATCGAGACAACTTGTACACATAAGACTTCATCCACTGGGTTCAGCTTAGTGTCGAAGATTAGGGGATTTGTGGCGCTCAAGTTATTCATCTGATATTAAACTGGTCGATCAATCGAGTCAAGACACAAGCTTCGTTCTCTCGCGCTTGGACGAAGGGTAACGTAGTTCCGGGGCCGACGACGCAGAAACAGTTTTGCTTATAATTCGCTTTCTGGCTCCCTGATGTTAAAAGATTGCATATTGAGGGTCTGATAATGGAATGGTGAGAACCCTAAAAGACATTTAATTGGTGCAAAGACCACACTTTAGTGAGCAAAGAATTTTGCGTTGCAAATACCGGAGTGACTAACACTTGGATTCTGACTGCCCAGTGGGTCATCATTAGAAAACACGATATTGACACAAAACTTGATAATGTGCACACACACACAATATATATATATATATATATATATATATATATATATATATATATATATATATATATATATATATATATATATATATAATAATGTGTGTATAAATACATACATACATACATACATACATACATACATATATATATATATATATATATATATATATATATATATATATATATATATATATATATATATATACACACACACATCAGCAGAAGAACAAGTATGGTATTTGTGCCGCAAGCCTACGCTATCTCCGTGATACCATAAACATGAAAGAGCTAAAATTATTATTAGAGATAAAACTCTTTGTTTAACAGTCCTAGTATATAAATAGGCATAGTCAAATGCTACGCTATAAAAAAGAACAGGCTCTGCTTTTGCAGTTCAACTGTCGCTTTACTTACAAAATCAATGGGCAGTGCTAGGAAAATTGGTGAAAACTGCAGAGAGGTAATTTCTATTCAAAAGCCGATTGGCTGGTTGATTTCTAAGTTGGCCTTATGCCAGCCCGGACCTTTGCCCAAGGTATACGAGGCCAAGTGTGGACCTTTGTAATGAACCTACCAACCTGAGACACAGTCAAATATGTTTTGACCTTTGAGTGACAAGACAAGAAACAATATATATTTTCAGTGTCATTTTCGTTATCATATTTTCAGTGTCATTTTCGTTATCATATTTTCAGTGTCATTTTCGTTATCAGAAATAATGTATGTGTGGATTTTGACATGCCAGTCTTATTAATATGCAAATACGAATTAAGCTGATATGACTGGAGCACTACTGTATAACCAAACGCCTCACAAAATATAATCTACGATTACTGAGCATGACAGTTTTCCAGTTATATCCCTCTAATGGCAACGCAGTTTTCCAGTTATATCCCTCTAATGGCAACGCAGTTTTCCAGTCATATCCCTCTAATGGCAACTCAGCTTTCCAGTTATATCCCTCCAATGGCAACGCAGTTTTCCAGTTATATCCCTCTAATGGCAACGCAGTTTTCCAGTTATATCCCTCCAATGGCAACGCAGTATTCCAGTTATATCCCTCTAATGGCAACGCAGTTTTCCTGTCATATCCCTCTAATGGCAACGCAGTTTTCCAGTTATATCCATCTAATGGCAAAGCAGTTTTCCAGTTATAACCCTCTAATGGCAACGCAGTTTTCCAGTTATATCCCTCTAATGCCAACGCAGTTTTTCAGTTACATCCCTCTAATAGCAACGCAGTTTTCCAGTTATATCCCTCTGATGGCAACGCAGTTTTCCAGTTATATCCCTCTAATGGCAACGCAGTTTAACTTAATAGCAACGCAGTTTTTCAGTTATATCCCTCTAATGGCAAAGCAGTTTTCCAGTTATATCTCTCTAGGCAACGCACGGACCCTGATTTGACTGAGTATCAAAGTAAAATCTTTTCCAAATATGTAACAGGCCTGAGGCCAAGAAGGGTGAGGTGATTGGGAACCAAAAGACTGTGATATCCTTGACACCCAAGTTCTCCAGATAACAAAAGAGGAAATTGAGGGATATAAATACTTTCCAGCTGAGGATTGAAATGTTACAGGCACAAACGGTCTCCTCAAGTGCTAAAAACGCTTCACAAGTCTTCAAATATTAAGTAAATTCGCAGATCATGGTGCTAAACCACCATATTGTCATTTTCCATCTTGGAATCAGAAACACAAATGATGATCATGACGCTTTTCACACTTGATGCATCAATTGAACAATGTGGCCTTGTCTTCACTTAGATTTATCAAGTATTCCATCGACTTTTCAAGTACCCCAAGATCTCGCCTCCTTCCTGGTGTTATCAAGCATCGATCATCTTTCTAGGAGCACTGCTCACTGAATACATGTCAGGACAATTTAGAGACCTATTCCAATATTTTGTTAAGGAATTTTAAGCCACTGTACGCAATGTAAGCTTTGCTATATGTGAAAATAACAAGGTGTACGTCATGGTTTGAATGACACGTGGCCAATATTTTCAAATCCTCAAGCCCAGAGGATATTATAAAGTAAAATGATCGTTTAGTAAAATGGCAGACGATATTCCAGATATTCGAAGCAAGTGAGAGCCTAAATTTAATTACCGCTATATTGGAAATCTGCATGAAGTCTGTCAAATTAGAGCCGCTTTGAATTCGCACATAATACAGCGATTTTCAACACTGGCTGAAATCAAGTAAATATTTTAAATTTACTTAATGACAGTCGACTAAATCCACTACTTAGAGAAAGTGACAAAAAACTGTCGATGACTTTAAATCAGCGTTTATTTTCTTTTAAGTGAAGGTCGATGGGATGTACATGAAACTGTCCAGCTTATAGACAGAGTTCAAATTTTAACTTTTAAAAAGAAAAATGTTAAAATCTTCACTTAAAAAAAGGTTAAAATCTCAAGCAAAAGAGGGATATGAGTTTATAAAGAGGCTAAACCAGGAATAATTGGCTGGCATTGAGAAAGAGGAAACTATTAAAGCGATGGCGAAACAGAGAGAGAGAGAGAGAGAGAGAGAGAGAGAGAGAGAGAGAGAGAGAGAGAGAGAGAGAGAGAGAGAGAGAGAGAGATTAATAGGGAATCGAGTCTTGACACGCCTTCTAAAATGAGGCTGAGGCCTTGCAAACTGAGTGACCTCAAAACAAAATCAACTTTATATTGTTTAACCATAATCTGAAGGCGAAAAACAAAGGCAGTTATTAAGGAGCTTTTTTTCTAGCAACGTACTTAATCTTGAGGAAATTAGAATCATAAATTCACAAAGCTGCACTATTAAGTGTTCACACAAACACATTCATATATACATACACGCACACACATTATATATATATATATATATATATATATATATATATATATATATATATATATATATATATATATATATATATATATATATATATATATATATATATATATATATATATATATATATATATATATATATATATATATATATATATATATATATATATATATATTTATATATATATATATATATATATATATATATATGTTTGTGTGTTTGTATATATGAATTGTGTTTGTGTGATCACTTTATAATATTTGTACTAAGAGAGAGAGAGAGAGAGAGAGAGAGAGAGAGAGAGAGAGAGAGAGAGAGAGAGAGAGAGAGAGAGAGAGAGGCCTAAAGTTTGTTAATGAGTACAGGACACAAGGAACGGGTTATTTCCTTGTAAGGAACAGGTCACTGTACTTACAGTCCTAAAGACCGAACATGTATATGACTGCGAAGCACCATGCCTCCTCTCCACCCACCTGGGATCTGGGGAAGCAAGACAATGGCTACTGACGACTGAAGCATGTAGACTTATATCCGACCCAAAATAACTCCTTCTCTAGTTCACAAGGGCAATATAGCTGTGTGGTAGTGAAAATCTATCAAGGACTTGAGATATAACAAAACTTTGGACCAACACAATGGAAACTTGTACACAATACCACTGAGCTAGCACGATCCTCGTATACTGACAAAAAAAAATTGAACACAATCCATGAAGGGCTTTTGATGGGAAGGAAATATTTCTGCTCTATTGAAATGTACATTGCAGTGACACAGGTGCTGCTTTAGAGCTTTAGTTTTCTATCATGGTACTCTCATGATGTAAAGTTTGAATCGTAATATTCTTAAACGACTTGAAAGATGAAAATATCCTGACTCAGATGCACTAAAACAACTATAGGTATACTGTCTAAAGATATGAAATAAAGCTATTTCACTGTTTTTGTTGAACCTTTGGACTTTAATATATAGTGTCCTGACTTCCCCCTGTTACCCTACAATAAACAAAAATTGATATTTTAGTCCACATTAATAATTAATCCATAATTCTGAGAGCTTACTCGGAAATGAAGTCGGGTTTATAACCGTACCAAAAAATATATATACACCTTGCAAACGCACAGACAATTAAATAAAGCACTCTGGATTCTGCTGCAACGCTCAATCATTCAAATTCGCCGAAAAACTTGCAACAAAATCCACATCATGTTTGTCACCGATGTTTTTTCCCGCTAAAGCATTTCACTTTTTCCAACAGTTCCATTTCCATTTTTTGCATCAACGCTACAGCGTTAGTTAGGTACCTGCCCATCACGTCGTAAAAACTCACACACCACAAAAATTTATATTTACTGAACATAATCATAATAGTCTGGGTGACATCACATCAGTGGTATAAGTTACTTATTGTCAAAAATATCAGTGGTATGATAACAGAAAAACAAACTACTAAAGAAAATCAATATATGACAGACTGGCAATATTTGCAAGCGCTTAATGACAAGCAAGACGGCCAAGTTTCGAAGCTTGTATACAAGATACTGTCCCATCTCAGTGGCATTCGAAATCATTCTCATCATTTGGTTCCTCTAAATCTGAAGTATTTTCCACTCAAATGTAAATGTTCAAGAGAAAAGGAATAAAAAAAAGCTTAAATGGATGAGACGAAATACCTTCTTTCACATTTACAGTAAACAATCATGTCTACTGCACATTATTATTTATCTCTCTCACGAACGCACAAATCAAGCAAACGGTCAAGGATAGAAAACAAGACCAATAATACTAGCATCGTTCCATTAACACTGATCCTCTTTAAGCAATATTCTGAGCAATTTGCCTTTATGCTTTAATAAGTATGCCCTCATATTACAGTCCGTTTCAAGAGTTGACAATGAAAAGGATAAAAAAAAATCCTATAAGTCACACGTGAGGATGTGGGAATACACATGAAGTATGTAAATGTATGTAATAGTAATCATATACATACATACATATATATGTATAACTGAATCACGAAAATATGGAACGTGATGAATATATAAATACAGACAAAATCTACGAAGGAAAGAGAAACAATGGAGTACTGCAAGGCCTTTCGACTTCTTGTCCTTTCTCTTTCTTCGTGGATTTTGTCTTTATTTATCCATATATATATATATACATATATACACATATATATATATATATATATATACACATATTATATATATATATATATATATATATATATATATATATATATATATATATATATATATATATATATATATATATATATATATATATATATATATATATATATATATATATATATCAATAAACAGAATGACAAACCCCCAAATTGAAAAAACGTCAATGTTATTCTAAAATTCGTATCGTCGGTAAAGCTTGCTCTGAGCGGAGAAATGACACATCCCGAAGCTTAATTCAAAAGACACTAGCTTTCTACTAATGACTAATTATCCAGCTCCTTCTTCAAATTCTTGAGAGAGAGAGAGAGAGAGAGAGAGAGAGAGAGAGAGAGAGAGAGAGAGTTTGAGTTTGATATTTCAGCTCAGTTCCATCTTCAGACAGATAGAGATTTGATATGTCAGCTTAGTTCCTTCTTGGAGAGAGAGAGAGAGAGAGAGAGAGAGAGAGAGAGAGAGAGAGAGAGTTTGATATTTCATCTCAGTTCCATCTTCAGACAGAGATAGAGATTTGATATGTCAGCTTAGTTCCTTCTTGAGAGAGAGAGAGAGAGAGAGAGACTCCCTCCTCCTCTCTCCCTCTCACTGACACAAAGTATTATTCTTCTTTTTTTTCCCCGACGTCTCTTATTTCTAGATCATCGAAGCGGTCTCCGATTGTTCTCTCTGTGTCTTTTGTGGCTATCGATTCGCTTTCTCTTCATAACACCTTTTCTTATCGACATTTCTTTAGACTTTGTTTTTTCTTTCTCTGCTTCTCATGAGTGTATTTCTATTTGTTTATTTCTTAGATAATGTTACAAATAATTTCCAAACCTTCACAGTACCTCTTTCAGGATTTATTTATCAATATCATTTCACACAAGGCTAAAAGGGCTTTCACTGACTTTCTTTGGCGAATGATTAAACCCACTTTCTATTAATTTCTTCAACAAATTTAGATAAAAGGGGCAGTGCAAACGCAGATACTTAAACTGCAGTGATAAAGTCTGAGAATTTCTATTAAAACTGAAACGACTCACTAACAAATTGAAAATTCATATGAAGTCTACGCAACAGGACATAAATTCCGATTAACCAATGATTTCTTAACCATTTCCAGGCTACAAAGCTGTAAAATTCTTTTAATTTTTTGTTCTTTTCCACAGAATAATAATAAAAAAAATTAGCAACCCAGATTTCGTACTTTCATCGTGATTCAAGTCGAATGCACTGCAATAATTTCCATATAAACATAAACATACGACTGAATGAAACTGATTCTACTCCGTCATTCACCATTATCAAGCAAAATATTTAAACAGAAGCAAAAATTGACCGCCTACAAGCACTGGTCAATGCTTTTATAGTAAAAAAACAAAACATTCAAAGGACCTGTACGCCCTTGAATATTCTCCCTTCCTAACACACAGTACACCTGTACCTGTACATCTTTGAACACCTGTACTTGTACATATTTGAAAATTCCCCCTTCCTCATTAACTACTAACACTTAGTTGACAGTTGATGTTACGCTAGCTTATTACTGCAATCTTTCTCTCTCTCTTGCTATGATAGTTACACCAAATTAATTATAATGGCCTTGTCTCCTGGCACAATGTTTCCAGCGAGCTCCAATCTTACCAAACACGATAAAGATACTTTTAATGACAAACAATTAAGTTGAGGTACTGTACGCAGGCTGTGGAAATTATGAACGAGAAAAGTTTCTAACCTCGGAAATTAATGACGAAACACGTACCATAATTAAGGCAAATTATCTTATTATCCAGCAGTTTTAACAACTTACTGCAAATGTCATTATTAAATTATGCTTTGAGTTTATGATTTATATATATATATATATATATATATATATATATATATATATATATATATATATATATATATATAGATAGATAGATAGATAGATATATATATAGATATATATATATATATAATAGATAGATAGATAGATAGATAGATAGATAGATAGATAGATAGATAGAAAAACTTAAAAACAACAACTTATCACGAATATTTTATGTATAATTGACAATGAAGAAAATTCATGTACAAGGACCCAAACCCAGTATTCAACTCTCCACAACCACCCCCCATATCTCTCTCTCTCTCTCTCTCTCTCTCTCTCTCTCTCTCTCTCTCTCTCTCTCTCTCTCTCTCTCTTCAGTGGAATTACCATCTGGCTGAAACTCAAGTTGCTGTTTGAGCCTTTTATAAGAAGATTAATGAGGAAAATGGAAAGCTATTAAGGGCCAACGTTCCAGATTTGGAATGACTGAGCAGTCTCCGAGAAGCTGAAAGGAAATAATTAGCCTCCTTAATTGTCTCTTCTCCTTTAAAACAAAACAACTATCATTTCCCTATCTTACCTTTCCTTATGAGTATACCTATCTCCCTCTTTATTCATATAGTCCGTAATCTCTCCATTCGTATATCACTTATACGATGCAACGCCTATATAGCTGTTTACCTCGTCTGTCGATTTCCACACCTATACACGTGTCCCAATCACCATCCATTCTCTGGGAATGCCAATTCCCCGAACTCATTACGATAAATCCCCTAAGTCATTTCCCTACACAAGTTGAAGTCTCCATATTTGCTTAGACTTGCCTCAGCCTTACAATACGATCTACTTCACTATTCATGGAGGTGATGACGATGGGAAGGAGTTGAACGTCTTTCCAGTGATTACTAATTCCTAAGGTCGTGTCAGAAGAGTGGGAACATTTGATGAAGTATGAGTCAAAACTGGAGGAATCACTGAAGGTTTGCGTTGCCGAACTGGGTTTGAGCCTGGTCTCTTCCAGGCTGACAGTACAACCAGGCTAGACGTCGAGATCCACCTACAAAGGATCTGGTGCCTCCAGTAATGTGGGTCGATGGACAGCCATCTGTTTAAATCAAGCCATGGTAGAGTTTCTCCAAGCATCATCAAGAAAAGAATATTGTTGAAAGCATAAAAAACCGTTGCTCCCTCATCCAGCAGCAGTTGAAAAATTCCTACCTTTTTTTTACAATCATTACTGGAATTTCCTAAATACCTTGCCTTGTCAAGTATCTCCTGAAAGTTCATATTTGAATAATATTATATATAAGTAAAAAATACTCCGAAGTTTCTTCGGCACAACACAGTTTTCTGTACAGCGACAGACAAAGCCATCGCAATTGTTTTCTTTTCCAGAAAACTAAAAAGGCCAGGTACTTGCATCCAGTCTTCAATAATCATCCATAAGTTTCAATTAAAAATAGAAGCATGAAAGCCTGTTAGCTGTCCCATACTTGACTGCGAATTTGGTGCTGTGAAACCCTTCTTCTGTTTTTGGAAAAAGTTACCCACAATGCCCCTTCATCATTGCTTGAATTAGACTGTTTTTGTGACTTCTGATCCGATTTCACGGCAGTGGCATTTTTGCCTAAAGTTTTTCTTATTTTCCTTTGTTCGAAGGAAACTGTGATTATTAGTGCTACAAAGCTATGTTAGTGTTGACATCTTGAATAAAGGTTACAAAATGCAAGGTTCATAAAATGCAAATCCACACAGTTCTTCGCAAGGTTGACCCTCTCGAGAACTTTCAATCACGATACAGGAGAACAATTGGGAATGACAGCAATATGAATTAATAAATCAGTCTGATAAACAGATACTTTGGCAAGCTGGAACAATAAACAATATGGAGACAAGATTTTTCCAGTGAAAACCTAAGTTTTATTTACAATAAATGTCCCAACCAGTTATGTTATTACTAGATATTTTGCAAAAACAAAAGGGCACATCAGGATAGTTCTAAGGCATTACTCAATTAATCCTAAGGCTTTAACAGAAGTTTCTCCACCTGTTCCTAACCCATGGCAAGCAAAAAATCTTATCTGATTTCTTCTTCTTTATCCTGACATCTGAAACTTCTGTGACTCTGCTCCCAGCCGATCAGGTGCCAATGTCTGAGTCTCCTCTTAGTGCAGTACAGTACAACTAGGGAACAACTTCAGACAGTGAGAGTTTCAAAGATTTCAACTGAGGCAAGGCGCGACAGTAGATGGAGCCCTTTGTCATTCTTCATATGCATAGGATGTTGATATGATAGGAATACACCATAAGGTTACCTACATGGTGGCTCTACAGGGTTTCCAAAGACTGTTACAGCATGTGCAAAAAAAAAAAAAAATGTCAGGACAAATAATTACCATGGAAATATGCAACTCTATATATATATATATATATATATATATATATATATATATATATATATATATATATATATATATATATGTACAGTATGTATATATATGTATGTGTGTGATGTATGTATACATATATATATATATATATATATATATATATATATATATATATATATATATATATATATATATATATCTATGTGTGTGTATGCGTATGTATCCTACCTGCTTCACACGACACCGCATTTGAGTAAAAATATGTAAATGTGTTCCGAAACAATTATAATAAATTTCCTCGTCATTATATGAAATTTTAATGGGAGCTACAAGTTACTGAATAATCTGTAATGATTTTCTCATCAACATTACTGCTGTCAAAATTTCACAAAATACGTTTTTGAAAACTCTTGAATGTAGTTAATGTCCATAAAAACTGATTGATGAGGCTCGAGTTCAAGCATATAACTGGCAGGTTATTAAAACGTGTGAAAAAGATGAAAATGCAAAATACAAACTATTCAATGCCAGAATATAACAGCCATTGGTCTAAAACCCCAAAACGTTACAGCATAAATATGACGAGATGTGTTTACAAATGAAGACTAGTAATTGCCCTCTTCGAAGTTGACGTATCTCCTCTTTTACTGCAAAAGGAGAACAGGAATCTTAAATTATACAACAGACGCTATGAAGTCTAAGGCCTAGAGGAAGAATGGAACCGGGTGATCTAAACGATGAACTCTCGAGATCACAATTTCCAAAGTGAGTCGAGGCTGTAATCTAACTCAGGGTGACTGATCTGATAGCTAACCCAATTACAATTGGATATATTTTTTTTCAATTTACGACTGTCGTGAAATACACTAAAGAGAAAGCTTCAATCATAACGAACCAATCCCGCGTGCAGTTCACAAAACCTCCTTTTACTTCTTTCAAATGAACACCGTAATCCTTGGAAGCTTTAATTTCAAGTCAATGGCCGCTTTGGCGGGCTTGTTCCATATGAGTAGGGTTTATCTTCCAAATAACAATACTAATAACAGTAACAGCTCCGAAGTTGATTGACAAAAGCAGCTAAACAACAGCTGTACAATTTTCTGGACGGTGCATGAGACGAATTTCTGACCACGTACCAAAAACGAGCACCTACTTGAGTCTGGCTCAGAGATGGTGACTGCTTAGCATAATCATATACTGTGTAACTAAATGATCAGATTGCCATACGTTAATGAAGCAAGAATACTAAGTAATATGACAGTTTTATAATTCAGATAAATATTCTTATAATCTTAGATTACTGAACAATGATAGCAAGAACAAGAGGCTAAACCTTGATTTTCGACGGAACAGCATTTCGACGAGTCAATGTAATTCTGTAGAAATTTTTCCGACAGAACCTAAATACAAATACGGGAGAAAAAGTATCTGCTAGAAAACAGCTATTTACACACACACACACAAACATATGAGTAATCAAAACACAATCACTTGTGGGACAGAAATTTCTGACTCACATCGGGATCAAACCCATGTTTTTCGGCTGTGTTCAATTGGTAGCGCCTTTGTCTTTCAATCGAAAGACCTGGGTTCGATCCCGACGTGAGTCAGAAATTTATATATATATATATATATATATATATATATATATATATATATATATATATATATATATATATATATATATATATATATATATATATATATATATATATATAACGTAATATCGGACCTCCAACCAATATTCATAAAGCCAAGGCTTCAGTATTCTCAAAGGAAAAATCCATGCCTCTAGATGACGTACCGCATCAGAAGCCGTTGAACCTTTTTGGATTTTCCTGTAAAAGAGCAAATATAACCTTTAGCTGGGGGACGATATTTTTTTCCGGCGAAATGAAGACTCTAAGATCCTCTGTAAACAACCTTCGCCGTGGCTTTATTTATTTATTTTTATTTTTTTTATAAAAATATGGTCTTCCCAATTCAAACGACAATATTAAGGGAATAATCTTATTTTGGTTTGCTGTTGCAAGAGTGTAAAAGGATTCTAAAACTAGATGGGTTTATATTATCTATATGATATAATTAATTTTTTATATGCAGCTTTACATCAGAATTCAGAGATATAACAAATATATAATTACTTGTTTTGGATAATAGAGAGTCACTATTTGTAATTCTCCGCCTTCAGATAATTAAAAAAAATAATATGACATCTTTTTAATTTCATGTACATTACGGAAATTTTCAAAACTGCAATTTCAAGTGCATGATGGAATCTTCAAAATCATGAGGCTTTCGTAAATATCAGTCCTCTTAAAAAAAAAACAGCATGAAAAATAAAAACACAGACGCGCGCTGCAGACAAGTGTCTGTCTGGTGCTTACTCATCGTCGCGAAATAGCCGACTCGTGTTCATATCAACAGCCGTTCGCTCCCATGAGATCTCGCGCATACATTCTGGAACACGAATCTTTATCTGTCCGGAAGCTGGGTTCCTCCCTAAAAGGGGAAAGCACCAGCTCCACTGACTGACAATTCTTGAAGTTACTTGGATATCATCCAACTCTACTTATAACCAGTTACTTTGTTGCTTGATGGGATGTGGAAAAAGTAACTGAAATGTTAAATTCTATTGTGTTTAAAGTTAATCGTCTTGGTTAAGATTACAACCAATTACGTTCAACAACCCAATCTCCGGAGAAAGACGATGAAAACTTGTTAAAAATGAAAAATCGGTAAATCCAGACGAACTCCTGAGTACATTTTATTTCCAACATTTTTGCTAAATCACTTTGGTAATTACGACTCCCATATTCTATAATAATAATAATAATAATAATAATAATAATAATAATAATAATAATAATAATAATAATAATAATTATTATTATTATTATTATTATTATTATTATTTATTACAAAGTATTCTCATCCACAAAGTCTCTCATCCACTCACGCCACTGGCTCTCAGGCATCATTGCGAACCATTGCCGCGGGCTTCCAACAGCATCATAAAACTAAACTAAAAACATATCCAAATTTCCTGGATCCTTATTTGTTACTTTGGTTACATGACTGCTCAAATTTGATATTAATGGAAGCATTCCATTTCTCATAAGCTACCATATAAAATACACTCAATTATCTAAAGCTACCTACTTTCCAAAATAAAAACTGTCAAATCAGTTTGTAATTAAATATTCAGTAAATACCCAGAAACGTTTTTCCCAATATATATATATATATATATATATATATATATATATATATATATATATATATATATATATATATATAATGTGTGTGTGTATGTGTATACCTATACATACATACAGATATACACATATATATATATACATATAAATATATATACTGTATGAAATGCTAACCCTTACACAATCAGTCAACATGAAATTTCAACCCTCAATGCAAAATAAAAAAAAAAAATAGAAAAATACTGGAAACAAATTCATGATCTGGAGGTACGAACATTAACAATATCATGTTACTATGCATCCAATATATTGGGAAATAAATAACCATACCATGTCGCAATACATTTGCAAATAAATAACTGCCAGTTCTGATGTCCTCGGGGAATCGGAAGAACGGAAATGAATAAAAAGGAAACGAATTGATACTTGGGTTCACACACGTATTTATGAACTAAAGAGAGAAATTTTAGGCCGCTGAATTTCAGCTAAAATAAAAGGAATTCTGCCTTTGCGCTTCGTTATTTATTTTCAGGAAATGTCACATGATAAAACTGATCCCGGACTATTTTGATGTCCTTCATTTTGCGCCTGACAATTTCTGTTTTTAATTTTTCACTACATATTTTCCGCACTGGAACTTATCATTTCATTATTTTCTCTGGTTTTTCAACTGCCCTCTACTTTCGTAAAATTGAGAAACTAACGTGTCATACTTTATTTTACTTTGGCTTCTCTTCTTGATGGACTTCATCGCTGTAACAATACTCCAGTCCATTAACTAAAAATGTCTAGAGACTTCACCCATGCAAATACAAATCTGTTTAACAAACAGCGTCATGTACTCGTATAATGAGAATGAAAGAAGCACGAGAGATGATGTGTATTGAGAACGCAGTCCTCAGTCGATGGAGTGAGTACTTGGAAGATTTTTGATGCTGGAGGATGGGAGAGAAGCAGCTCGAATGATGAAACAGTATAAGAAGTTGATATATAAAAACTGTTGAAGTGTTAGGGTATCATATGTGGAGTAAACTGTAAGAGTGATAAATGCAGATACATAAAAGTGACAGAACTGCTCTTTGGACGTAATAGTGATGAAGTAACAAGATGGTCTGGTCTTACAGATAGGGAGTAGGACGAGAGGCTAGTGTAAATACTACATAATGAGGTAGTGAATTCAATAGTAATGGGTAATTTCTGGTTATATATATATATATATATATATATATATATATATATATATATATATATATATATACATATATACATACATACATATATATACATATACATATAACATATATGTATATACCCATATATATACATATATACACACACATATATACACATAAATACACACACACTCTTTACAGACATATGACGAGTCATTCTAGTTGCTCTGCTAACACTGAAACGACCACAACGGGCACGCCAGTTAAAATACATCACACCACTGCAAGAAAAAAAAATTCAGAAAACCAGAAGAACTAGATACATCTCTCATCTAAATGGACCCATACGTCCCCGGACTCTGAAAATGCTAACAAAGCAACGCAGTGTTCTGCATCAAAAGCACTGCGCCATGCGCAAACGTCACATGGTAAGCAACCAATATATTTTCTGCCAGCGTCCTCTCTCGGATTTGGGTCAGATCAGTGGATGTAGGGGGGAAGCTATGAAGACTAACGATACGTGGCGCAACAACCAGAGGAACTGGGGTATTTCACACACTATTATTCTTGCTTAGATATGTTTGTCAGTACCCGTAAGCTTCATGTTGAAATGTTAAAAGGCCGTGTTCGTTTAAACCATTTGTGGATATATTTTGACCTAAACTGTGAAGTAGGTCCACGGTATATATAGTCGAATGTAGCTTTTTCCACCTTATGGATAGAAGCAAATGGGTAGAAAAACTCATCACAAAACAGTAGCTAACAATCAGAAAGGCATCAACTTCAGGAGCCACCGATAAAGACAGAGAGAGAGAGAGAGAGAGAGAGAGAGAGAGAGAGAGAGAGAGAGAGAGAGAGAGAGAGAGAGAGAATCGTGAATCATTTAAGGACGATACACAATAAAACAAAACAGCAAAAAGGCAGGCCCACCATAAAGTTTAATCGGCGCGACAAAGAGAGAGAGAGAGAGAGAGAGAGAGAGAGAGAGAGAGAGAGAGAGAGAGAGAGAGAGAGAGCAGAAACGAGGTCTTTTCTCAAAGATGCAAATTTTATTCAGGGTCGTCAACGATCAAAGAGTTCCATAAAAGGAATTTGAAAAAGTGGGACGCATCTTATCTGTCCATTAGAAAAGATTAGAAATTCTTTCGCGACGTCAAAGCAGACTATTCTAAACCTGCGTCGATCAAAAATAACGTAAATAACGTGAATTTTTAGGTGTAGGCTTCAGTTATTTATCGTCGTAAAAGTGCAATGTGGTAAGACTGTCACTGGAAATGTCTCTCGAGTGCTAGAGGCAGCATTAATGGTAATGTCAATAACATTACCAACATTATACCCGCTATTCCTCGACCAAGTACTGCAATATACAGTGAAGAGAGAGAGAGAGAGAGAGAGAGAGAGAGAGAGAGAGAGAGAGAGAGAGAGAGAGAGAGAGAGAATGTCAGCTAGGTCCAGCAGAGAAGTTGTAAATGAATACTGGACATTAACAATCGAGTTTTCTGTACAACATATAATGCTGTGTGAAACTTTCAGCCACGGCCCATGAAACTCTCAGCTGCGGCCCATGAATCCTTCAGATACAGCCCGGTGGTCGCATGTCTTGTTAACACCTATAGCGGTGCCATACACACGATCATGGCTAACTTTAACCTTAAATAAAATAAAAACTACCGAGGCTAGAGGGCTGCAATTTAGTGCTTGATGATTGGAGGGTGGATGATCAACATACCAATTTGCAGCCCTCTAGCCTCAGTAGGTTTTAAGATCTGAGGGTGAACAAAAAAGGCCGGATAGAAAATGTGCGGACAGAAAAAGTGCGGACGGACAGACAAAGCCGGCACAATACTTTTCTTTTACAGACAACTAAAAATGAAAACAGGGCAAACGAATATAGAATTTTAGCTTTTCATTGCGCTATAAAGGCAAACTGAAACAAAGAACGTTTTAGAAAATGCTGAGGCAGTTATGACAAGTTGTCATTCTAGGAAAAGATCTTTCCAGGAGACCTCAGTATTTATTGTCTTAGCCATTAGGATATTAATGAATAATTAAAATATTGGACGGAGGGAAATCGTCTTACCCAATGTACTGGAATAATAATAATTATCCTTCTCCTTCTTCCCAACGTACTGGAATAATAATCTTCTTCTTCTTCCTCTTTCAAACTTCATCTCCAAAATTAATTATCCAGTGCCCGGAATGAGTATACAAAATAATACCGTAACAATGCAATGAGCGTGGAGTCCTAATACTAGTAATACTATGACTATATATTACAAAATGTTTTTTTCTTGTAATAGATGTCCAATGTTATAAGCAATTATATGCAAAATATGGATCCCATCTGTTGGGGCAGCTGTTACAGTGTTTGGCACGGAACTCACACCTTTATAAACTAAAGGGTAGGAACTCTTCCAGAGGCATATATGAATACCCATTGTTATGTTGGTTCTGCAGGAATTACTGTGAATAAAGATAAGCAGATTCTAGCCAGAAAAAACTTTGATCTTGTTGTAAAAAATAATATATGGATACGCATTAGGTTTTGTGTAGTATTAATATTTCACCATATACCTTTTTTCTTTTCATATAGTATTAATATTTCACCATATACGTTTTTTCTCTTCATACTGTAGTGTAGTGATATTTCTCCATAAAATTTTTTTTCTCTTCATATAGTATTTTTACTTCACCATGTACCTTTTTTCTCTTCATATAGTATTAATACTTCACCACATACGTTTTTTCCTCTTCATACTGTGTAGTAGTAATATTTCTCCATAAACCTTTTTTTCTATTCATATAGTATTAATATTTCTCCATATACCTTTTATTCTCTTCATATAGTATTAAAATTTCACAATATACCTTTCTTCCCTTCAGTAAACTGGGTGGCACCAAGAGTTCTGGAGAAACCTTCAGGAATGAGGTTTTGTTTTCTTGAGTTTCATTTTGAAAATGTAAAAAGTTTTCCTTAAAATTCAGTCACGTCAAATAAGACCAGAAATAGCAATATGAAAAGGATATATTACACATAATGGGTAAAAAAAAAAATCGAAAGAGGACACATGACACCCAGAACTTAAATTCAGCGTCGAGGGAAATCCCCAAGTGACATCTCCGCACCTGCAGCGAGAGAAAGGAAAGGAAAGGAAAGGAAAGGAAAGGAAAGGAAAAGGAAGCCAGGGGATCCTCGGAAGGGAAGCTTACTCCAAGGGGAAGTTTGAACTGGGGAATAATAACTTTCAACCAGGGAAGGTTATTTCATAACGATCAACAAATGGGAAATTAATTTAAAGGAATAAAAGATTACGATCCGGGTGAAACGAGGGGAGCGAGAAGAATGGTGAGAGGGGAAAATAAATATCGTGTGGAATCGCAGTGGAAAATTAAAAAAGAATAAATGGGAAAGCTTATTAATCCGATTAGGTACGTAAAACACGAGTCACTGCGACATGTTAGCCTGATGATTTAATACTGCCCTAAATTTAGAACGTATTTACACAGTTAATATGTAATCCGAGGTATAAACAAACGCTTTACACGCACATACACAGACAGACAGACACACACACACACACACACACACGCACACACACATACACATTATAAATGTATCAACCACTCAAGTTCTTCCACTTGCGAAATTTGCTAAACATCGCAGGAGGTCGTGTGTCGCAAGCATGTACACAAATTCCTACTTACACCTGTGCACACACACATATAAATATATATATATATATATTTATCATCCACATGCAGTATACACATACTAAACACGTTTATGCAAAGTATACATAAAATCTGAATGCATAGGAAAGTTTTGCTAAGAAAATTTACAAACACTTCATTGTGTTGTTCACATTCACATTTTCCATTTTCAAAAACAGAACAATCAATCACCAAAATTTCGGAGGGCGGTAAAAAGCAAATCTATTTTTACCTTTTTCAAATAAATTTCAAGAAAATACAAATACGTTAGTTGTGGAAGGTCAACTAGGAACATCCCGGCTTATGGAGCCAAACCTGGTAAGGATGCTTTACAGATCTCAAAGATCAAGTTGTGTCGACGAGGTAAGATATCTTGGGTCCCGCCGATGGAGGACAAAAATATGCAAATGTAAATATATGTAAATTTGAAAATGGCTTCCGAGGTATCAAGTTTCCTTAAAAAGGTCGACGAGTAGGAAAGCCAGCGAACCCAACTTACAACTTAGTGTTGTTACTTAAGAAACGGATACAAAAAGCATAAAAAGATAGAATATTACTGTTTTTTTGTGTCTCTCAGTTCCTTGTGCTTATGTTCTCATCACGCTACATAATACGGCTGTATTTAAACGCACTATGAAGGTTACGAATGAATGAATCCACAATCTTTAAAGTGGAAACAGTAATAAAAGAACTCAGAAAATTGAAAAGCACGATATTATGATGGACTCACTGCAGAGATTGTTTGAGCAGCAAATGAAACGACAACTCGTAACGAAACAACTTTGCAGAATATAGAATAAGGAAACAAAGCCTGATGATTGATACTTGGCTACATAGCAAAGAAACCTAAGAAAAGTGACCATACTGAAGGTGGTAACTAAAGAATCACCGATTGATTGAACATGTAATTTAGGCCAAAGGCCAAACACTAGGACCCATGAGTTCATTCAGCGCTGAAACGGAAATCGACAGTAAAAGGTTTGAAAGGCGTAACAGGAGGAAAACCTCAAAGCAGCTGCACTAAGAATCAATTGTTAGGAGAGGGTGGAAAGTAAGACGGAAGAAAGAAAATATGAATGGAGGTACAGTAAAAGGAACGAAAGAGTTGCAGCTAGGGGCCGAAGGCACGCTGCAAAGAACCTCAAGTAACGCCTACAGTGCACCGCATGAGGTGCACTGACGGCACTACCCACCTACGGGATATAGAGGCATTGTACTTACGTCGGCTGTGATGAAAGTATTTAATAAGCTCAATCCAAATTAGGTTACACAAACAAGCTGGTTTTAGATAAGGCAAGAGTTGTACAATCATATAATTGTTTAAAGACATATTCTGCGGCAATGTATGGAACTGAAACTCGCATTTTCTTTTTCTCTCATTAGGGGGTAGCAGTTGTTCAAGCCTGTACAAATGGCCATGACACAACTTTTTAATGGTAAAGATTTTCTTCTTGGTAACCCTCTATATTTGAATTTCCTACCTTTTAAATTGAAGTTGTTTTTGTATTAATTTTTCTCTTCCTTTGGAGCTTTGTGTTCAGAAATATATTCTATGTTATTATTATATATGACTTCACGGGTATTTCGATAAGAAAATAAAAAAAAAAAACTTCAGACAGACATGACGACAATAAATTGCTTCAATTTTGCTCCAACACCAGAAAATCATATAATGTCTGACAGTGATTTCAAGGGAAGGTGATTACACTTAGGAAAGCGATTGCGTCAACTGAGTGAGTGCCAACTCGAATAAGAGGATATATTTCATTTCTGTTTCCGAAAGATAAAAATGAAAAGGAAAAAGATCCGCAAAACTTCTTCTCGATTTTAGAAATGGAGAATGATTAAAATTTTTATTTTGCCCAACGAGGATTATTACCAATATCTCAAAAGCTTGGCTTTGAGTTAAAAGATATCTTACACAAGGTTATGCTGGCTTAATAATCCATATTAAAAAAAATTACAATAATGCTTATGAGGTTTACAATTACTGATATTGACAGTTTTTCATTATTCTCCTTAGCTATATAGTCTTTATATTCTTTATTCAGAGGCCCCTATCAGCCATCACAAGGGTAAAAGCGAACCCTTATTTGTCAGTTTACAGTTTTTTTGGGAAAACTTTGTCTCTAGTCTCATAACCGTTGCTTAACAAAAATGCCCTCAATTGATTCTCTGAATATTTACATATCTCTCGCCTTTTTTATTCCGGAGAGAACTTATTGCATAATCTGGATGCCGTGCGCTCAAAGGTTCTTCTAGTATTTTTGTTGCATCTTGGCTTCATTATATTGCTCATAAGGTCATCAATATTTTGGTTTCATATTGCTTATTACAATCTGGATCAAAAACGTTTTCTGCTCTTGCTTCAAATGCAGGCCTTATATCTCTTTCACTGACTGAGTAGGTAACTCTACAGGCATTTACTGAATCTTAAGTCTATAATAATGCATCAATTTCATGTGTTTTTTCAGACATTCTTTTATGAAAATTATATCTCTTTTATTATAATGACCTGTTTTCACTGCATTTTATATATACGACCTCTCATATATAAGCGTTCTTCGACAGGTAAATTTCCAGTCTTTATCACTTCTATCTCAGTAGCACTAATCAGTGTTGTTTTGGTATCAACTTCCCCAATTAATTTTCTATCCTATTATTATGAATTATTCACTTCTGTCATAATTTATCCTATTCTTTTTGACCCTCCACCTTTATCGCATTTTCATCCATTTACGAGACCTTTCTTTTGAAGTTATTGTTATGATCGGTGTGTAAAACTCAATATCATTAAAAAAAAGTACATCATTTGATTTCATCAGGTTCCATGATAATTCAATAATGTATATACCCAGAAACTCGAGTCCACAGTCCAATAACTCCTAAACCATCCGATGTCACTGTCTATAACTGTCATCTAACCAAAGTCTTGCATCATGAGCTCCTGTTCCACTATAACAAATAATGAGCAGAGATTCATTAGTATATATATATATATATATATATATATATATATATATATATATATATATATATATAAATACTCTGTATATTATACATATATATGTATGTATATATATATATATATATATATATATATATATATATATATATATATATATATATATATATTTAAACGTTCACATTTACAATATAAATACATTTTTAGACATAATTTTTTTGGGAGGCGGGTGATATGTATGGTGGCCCTATGATTACATACCAGAATGTATAAATTTTACGGTATACAACATGATTCCTGCTTTTCATTTTCCGAAAACGAGATTGAAATATGGAAATTTACTTTTCATCCTCCCAAAAATTTTGCGGAAAAGTTGCAAAACTATGAACGACTCGGAAGAAAGTTCCCCACACAAATCAGTCATATGAATGGAACTATGCTGAAACATTGCTGCAAATCTATCCTTTGAAAATATATTTTATATATATCTATATATATATATATATATATATTTATATATATATTATATATATTATATATATATATATATATATATATATATATATATATATATATATATATATATATATATATATATATATATTTATATGGAGGCCCGATGGCCGAGTTGGTTAAGGCAGCATCCTCAGACTTCTCAGAGGTCTGTGGTGCGGGTTCAAATCCGCAGCCGACTGGTCAGGGAGGCGGACACTTTGCTATCCGTGTAGACACCCCGGGATTATGTATGTAATCAAAGGATAGGTTTGCTTAAAAGCAAATGGGTGTTACAGACTATAACACACACAAACAAAGCCACTCCAACATCTTCTAAAAACATAATGAACACCTCACACGTCTCGACTCTCTACCTCACCACGTAACGACTCCTCGCTGCTGGGAGAAAGAGCGCTGGTGAACTAGTACAATACACGCACACAATACCGGGGTCTAAGCGATGTCAGGCAGGGCAGCCGATCGGGACTACAAAGTCTACCCCAAAGCCAAATCAAAGTCCTTCAAAGGAAGGCATCACGGCGACCCCATATAAAAATGGGAACAAGCTGGGAAGAAGAAGAAGTATATATATTTATATATATACATTTATACAGTATATATTTATATATATATTCATATATGTATCTATACATATAAATAAAAAAAATATATATATATATATATATATATATATATATATATATATATATATTTAATATATATTTATATATATATTCATATATGTATCTATACATATAAATAAAAAATATATATATATATATATATATATATATATATATATATATATATATATATATATATATATAGATATAATCTATATATAATATATTATATATATATATATATATACATACACACACACATTCTCACACACACACACATATCAACAGCACACAACCAAGCGGGCCCTCCGAACGAGACCCAATTAATGCAAAACTGCCACCTCAACAGTTCCGACAAACCTACTGAGATGCAAATCACTTTCCCGGGGCATTATGGCAGTACTGCCAATAGAGGGAAACGGCCCGGCGACATCACCGCTCCAGGCTTTAGCGTTGATTGCTATTCGAAGCAGAAACGACCCTTTAACTGTCTAACTCGACCTTGCTTCCATGCATAGGAAATGAGGTCTGGTCTGAGTGGTGGTCAGTCGAATGGAAAACCCAGGACATAGGTGAGGGTATGACAGAAAATAATCGAGTATGAAATCGACAGAAAAATTAATGGAATCTTCAAAAACATTGTTCATTTACTTCATATGAAATCGACAGGAAAGCATACGAAATCTTTAGGAACTTGTTTTATTTATCTTGTAGTAATTTCAGGAGCTGAACTTCAATTCTTTACCGATTATGTCCATAAAGAACATTTACAGAAATAAAGACTTACCAAAGTTTCCCAAATGGGAAGTTGTACATGGAAAAATCGACAAGGAAAAATATAGGGCATTCAATGACTTTTGCAAAACAAAAAAACACTCCGTCGGGGGTCAGTGCCGTCGGTGCACCTCATGCGGTGCACTGTAGGCATTACTTGAGGGTCTTTGCAGCGTTCCTTCGGCCCCTAGCTGCAACCCCTTTCATACCTTTTACTGTACCTCCGTTCATATTCTCTTTCTTCCATCTTACTTTCCACCCTCTCCTAACAACTGGTTCATAGCGCAACTGCTTTGAGGTTTTCCTCCTGTTACACCTTTCAAACTTTTACTGTCAATTTCCGTTTCAGCGCTGTATGGCCTTAGTTGCCCCAGTTACTGTCAGGTTGGAACCATGTGAAGAGCTTTCAAAGCTAATCATGTCTATACATAAAACTTAAAGAGCAGCCTTTATATGTAATATTGACATACACCAGCATTGCAGGGCAATCTGAAGGTTAAGTATCTTTTGGCGCTTTCAATTCAATCAACCAGTTCTCTCTCTCTCTCTCTCTCTCTCTCTCTCTCTCTCTCTAAAAGTCTCCTGTAAATTCTTTTATTCATAACAATCCACCAAAGGAAACTTACTTTCTTTCATCTGTCACAACTTTGTATTCCTACGTTTTTTAACTGAATTAACTTCAATTCAGTTAAAAAATTTAGGCTATGAAGCCTAGCACTGGAACACCTCCAGCCATCCAGCGCTTTTAAAACGAATAGGAATATCTTTAGAAGATAAATTTTCATGCCAAAATAATAAAAATTTTTTGTTAAACACATTAGATTCTTGATACTACAATCATCAGCGAGTGCCTCACTCATGGATCTCCCATGCAGTGAGGTGCTCTTCTCTCGTGATTAAAACGAGAGAGAGAGAGAGAGAGAGAGAGAGAGAGAGAGAGAGAGAGAGAGAGAGAGAGAGAGAGAGAGAGAGAGAGAGAGAGAGAGAGACAATTAAAATATGTTTCGTCGTTAGATCTGTTTGACAGTTGCTCAATGGGGCTTGTGTAGCATCTCCAATTTATAAACTTTTGTGGGTGGCATGCTTATGTCCTATATATAATACTGCTAAAATGAAAGTTGTTTCTCTAGT
>NC_089760.1:40632500-40657500 GCF_040412425.1 Macrobrachium rosenbergii | reverse complement strand
ACCTTGCTACTAACACTTCTAAATTATACTCTCTTTTCACCAACCTATCATCGTCCTTTCTTTTCACACGACTGAATCATCTCAAAATACTCTAATTCATTCTGTCACCTATGCTAAGATTTTGAACACATTTGGGCCTTTCCACATTTCTCATCCTGTCAATCTTCTTATGCAGCATATACTATGGAGAACTCATCTTAACAGGATCAATCTCTATTTTTTCAGCTACATGAAAAAACCCTTTTAAGTACAACCTTAAACTAATGTTGCAACCAAATCCTGATCAAGTACACCACTACCCACAATTCATTTTACTATTAAATCAAATAAATTGCTCTTTCATCTACCCTCTACTAACGCATTTCCCTAAATGTACTTACCAATATTCTTCTTCGGAAACCATGTATTCTCACCAATCAGGCCTCTTTCTAAAGTAATTTCCAACAGACACTCCATTCTCATATACTCCAGGAACTCCATATCTACCAAGATTACGAGGGAGGGAACTTCTGCAGAATCCATCAAAAACTTCTGCTCACTCATTACCATGCAAAACAGACCATCAGAAAGGGAAGGAAATGGCAAGAGAAGCTGTCCCAGAGTGCCATGTTAGGGAACTAATCCCAATTACCCTACACGGTGGAAGGTAGTGCTAAAAAGGACATGCTGGCACAGTACAAGATTTAAGAGTAATAGTTACATGGCCATTATACTTGGTGAAGTAACTTTATAACTATCCAGCTGATTTTCTACCTTCAGAACAGGAAGTTATAATTGTCAAAGTAAATTACATACATCATGGACACAAACTGGTCTTACATGTACAAAATAATCATTTGGAAACGAAGCAACTTACTATCACTTCCTGATAATTCTGTGTCTAAAAAAAAATTTTAAAATTCCATAAGGCTCAGCTTTCGCCGACAGCCTGACACACTGAACTTGAATTACCTATTTATTTTTTAATAAGGATAAGGACACACTACCCACATTCATCTCAAACATTGGCACGCTTAACCTCATCCAACTGACTCACATTTTGGAATCTGCATAATGTTCCTTTTTTTACTGAGTGCACAAGACACGTTTGAATCCCACAAACTTTGATCTATTCGATTCCAGTTTCTTATTTCGATTTCAACTGGTCAAGAAATATCAAAGACCAGAGTCAATGTTCTCTGCATCGCCAATGTGATTGAAAGGTCATGCTGTACAAGCAGCCACACGCGGCGTCCCCGCCTCCAACACGCCTTTCCAAAATAAATTTTTATTGTTGACTTTAAGCTGAACTGAAAATAGTGTAAGTAAAAACACGAACAAAAGCTCCCTTCCGTGGCTTTGATCTCTTGAAGCTTTCTTTTCAGGTTTCAAAGACGATCAAGGGTTGATCTCGCCTACGTCTAAAAAAATATCGTTTTTTTTTCTATCTGGAGCTTCTCCTGTTAACAGCTGAAGAATTGCTCGTAACAAATATTTTACAGGTCTATTTTATCATTCTGAAAATGAGTCATGTACACAATGCATACCACTTTAATAGATATATAAAAATTAACTCCACACCTTGTAATCCTACCAACCCCTGGTACCTTTCCATTCTTCAACCTTTTAAAATAGTAGTTTATGCCTTAGTAAAGGCACATAAACCAAGTACAAATTACATATTCATTAGTCAAAAGAAAATTAAAGCAATTTTCGATCTTAGGCGCTGCTTGCAATCTCACTTGCAACTGCTCTTCAAGGAATCAAGTCTTCCGTCTTATCATGATGATCACTTAACTGAAAGACTACTCTCTCTCTCTCTCTCTCTCTCTCTCTCTCTCTCTCTCTCTCTCTCTCTCTCTCTCTCTCTCTCTCTCTCTCTCTCTCTCTCGTTCTCAAGAGCTACCACACTGTGCACCATTGCTCAACATCAAAATCAAAAGCGAAAAAACCTATTTTGTATTATCCAATTTGAGATCCTCCTCAGTTCATCTCTTTCACTTCTTCCAAGAATTTCCTGGTTCCCGTACTCTAAGAGGGACTGTCAGCTTTGATTTTAAAAGGATCTCTCTCTCTCTCTCTCTCTCTCTCTCTCTCTCTCTCTCTCTCTCTCTCTCTCTCTCTCTCTCTCTCTCTCTCTCAGTTTTTGTTATGAAAACCTACTTTGACGTCATACAAAAATTAGATTTCCTATTCCGTTATCGCTATATATAATAATAATAATAATAATAATAATAATAATAATAATAATAATAATAATAATAATAATAATATAAATAATAATAATAAATAGAAAGGAAGAACAATGAAAATCAATGAATATCTAAGTACCAATACCAGAACCAAAGGAGTGATAAATGAGTGTCTCACACACAAGCGAAACTTCGCCTTGCGCCTCCAGCAGATGGGGTCAAATATTCTGCCTTGAATATATTTTGAGGAAGAGACAATGGCCTGCCCTACTCCAAAATGCGTAAGGCATAAAAGTAAGGTGCAGCAAATTCCGAGAAGTCACGTTGCAGCCTTACATACCAGAGAAGGTGTATTTAAATATAAGCTGCAGTATTTAAAAACAAGGTGTGTATACAGAGGGAATCATTTTGGTCTTATCAGAAAAGGTGCATTTAAATACAAGGTGTATACACACAGAGAATCATTTTGGTCTTATCATAAAAGGTGTATTTAAATACAAGCGGCAGTATTTAAATGCAAGGTGTGTATCATAGGGAATCACTTTGGTCTTATCAGAAAAGGTGTACTTAAATATAAGCTGCAGTATTTAAATACAAGGTGTGTATACATAGGGAATCTCTTTGGTTTTATCAGAAAAGGTGTATCTAAATATAAGCTGCAGTATTTATATACAAGGTATATATACACAGGGAACACACATGGAATCATTTTGGTCTTATCAGAAAAGGTGTATTTACATACAAATTGCAGTATTTAAATACAAGGTGTATATATACACAGGGAATCATTTTGGTCTTATCAGAAAATGTATATTTAAATACAAGCTACAGTATTTAAATACAAGGTGTACAGTGTCTATACATAGGGAAATCATTTTGGTCATCTCAGAAAAGGTGTATTTAAATACAACCTGCAGTATTTAAATACAAGGTGTACAGTGTCTATATCCCGGGAATCATATTGGTCTTCAATATTCAGCAAAGCAGACACGATCTTTAAAAAAAAATTAAAGCGACGATCCACGGTAAAAACTTCTACATAGATTGGGCCCCCAACAAAAAAACGAGCAAATTATCTTAATGTGCTCCTTCCCATCCTCCAGACCTGTTCACTTGTATTTCGCATTAGGTGCATGAATAGCTTAGACATCCAATGAGCCCGATGAATGGAGATGTTCCTGAATAGGAGCGATAAGGAACAATGAAGAAACCTTATTTGGACGGAGCTTATCTCTTGACTAAAAAAAGTTCGTCTTATTTTGTATAAATCTGAGGCACTCCTCCTCCTCCGCGAGTTTACGTCATTTAGCAAATGGAATGGAATGGAATATAGAGTTTAGGCCAAAGGCCAAGAACTGGGACCTATAAGGTCATTCAGCGCTGAAAGGTAATTGACAGTAGGTAGGTTTGAAAGGTGTACTAGGAGGAAAACCTCGCAGTTGTACTATTAAATAATTGTTAGGAAAGGGTGGAAAGGAGATGGAAGAAAGATAATGTGAATGGAGGCACAGTAAAAGGAACGAAAGGGGTTGCTGCTAAGAACCTTAAGTAATGCCTACATTACACCGCATGAGGTGCACTGACGGCACTAACCCCATACGTAGCATTTGGCAAATGGGTAGAGGGTGTATGCCAAAAATAGGATAAGGATGGGATAATTATATTCACCCTCCCCATTGAAAATTTTTTCCTGGAAAGTTCTTTTTCAGCATTATTTTCTAATAATGAAGCCTCGTCAAATTCATCTTAAAATGACTTCTCTATGATAAAGTCTAAGTTAGATTTTAGGTTCGTAAAACTCAACACTAAATCTAATTACCCATGGCCAAATTTTTAACGATGACGAAATACAATTTCGCTCTATGTTTAAATTTTTAAAGCTGACGGTAATTTTCCATACGGTTTCTAATTACACGCTTTCCTTTGTACTTTAATACTCCGATGCAAAAATATATACATTTTTCTTGCATATTTTTCCAGTTTTCATATACAGGAAAACGCAGCATCTGATAAAAAACCTGAAAGATTAAGGGCATAATCTCTGAAGATTAGTTGTTTTAGCACAATCATTCACATTCAGCTTAAAAATAAACGAAATGTTTTAGGTAAAATTCAACTCATATTTCCCGAAATGCACGACACGTCTGGATTCCTTGTGCATCTCTTGGTCTTGTCGCTGACAAGCCAATTGGAACCTTCACTACATTCGACTGGCAAATCTCCCAGTCTTTGCCAGTGAGGAATTCGACTGGTAAATCATCCAGTCTTTGCCTGAAACGAATACCTATTTCCAAGAATGTTTTCAAAGTTCCCAAGACTCACGAAACTCTCGATATAATCATATCTACCATTATAGTTTTAGTCACTCAAGAACCATACATGAACTACGTAACAAACTGAGTTTCGAAGCTACGCAAAGGGAGTATCTGCATTTAATTGCATTCCAGGACAGCCCCGTTTCTGCACGCGTTATATCCAGTCACAATTACAGGGTGTTACCTTCCCCAGCGATTTACATAGTAACGATACTGTTTGATGTAAGTGCGAAGGGGACACGGGCAATTACAGTCGACATTTCGATGTGGTCTTTCAATTTATTGTTATAAAAAAAAAAAACGCTGATTTAAGCTTTGGAATGCCAACAAGAATACTATTTGCAGATGCGATTTTTACAGATTTTTATTCATTCTTTCGTGATTATTAGACAATTTGTCAGCACAATGCATGAGCACATGGGGATGAGAGAGAGAGAGAGAGAGAGAGAGAGAGAGAGAGAGAGAGAGAGAGAGAGAGAGAGAGAGAGAGAGAGAGAGTTATAATATATTTTACAGTGTTTCTCCTTCTTTCGTGATTACAGAATTGGAAAATCTGATAGCACTATGCATGAGCACAAGGACAGAGAGAGAGAGAGAGAGAGAGAGAGAGAGAGAGAGAGAGAGAGAGAGAGAGAGAGAGAGAGAGAGAGAGAGAGAGAGAGAGTGTGTGTTTCTCCTTCTTTCGTGATTACAGAATTGGAAAATCTGATAGCACTATGCATGAGCACAAGGACAAAGAGAGAGAGAGAGAGAGAGAGAGAGAGAGAGAGAGAGAGAGAGAGAGAGAGAGAGAGAGAGAGAAATTGAGCTATTAGAAAATTACTCTTTCTTCCGTGATTATCAGAAAATCTTATACCAGTATGCATGTGCGCAGAGAGAGAGAGAGAGAGAGAGAGAGAGAGAGAGAGAGAGAGAGAGAGAGAGAGAGAGAGTCGAGCTATCTCGAGAAAGTGGAAAGCCTCTTAAGAGTTTTGTGGCGTTTCAAGGAGACAGAGCTTTTAGGAGAAGGGTCGGGAAACGCTTCCCTGGGGAGACGGAACAGAGCTTACAGAAATGATTTAAAGGCGCCCTTGATTTACCCCGACTTCATTCTGCTCGTGTGTTCCTTGTCTAATGATATAGTTCCCTATCTATTCGTTTGTTCCTTTATTCTCCTTTTTTTTTTTTGATATTTTAATTCAATTTATTCTGGTTGCTCTTTTGCGTTTTTTTTTTCCTGTAACTTATAATCGGTTGTTTCGTTGTGATAAACCAATCCTCTTGAGGAAATCTGAATAAAATAATACTGATCTGTACAGAGTGACAACTTAACTAATTTCATATTCATTTAATTACTACGATTACAGAATGAAAGCATCAGCTATGCTATTGTATGGAATATAATTGACGAAGGACTTCTGTTGCTTGCAACCGCTGAAAAAAAAATTCCTTAACTTGTCTGGTTATTGTTTAACTCTATACAGAACCTTCTTGTTATAAATTAGCAAAAGACATTAAAGAGTATAAAAGGAAAGTAATCAGACCACTTTTAGAAAATGACAAATAATCTGCCTAATATATGGTTATGAAGTCACTTTATTTGCTTCGACAAATCCAAAAATTTTATCGAGAGCTGTCAAAAAGCCCCAAAAACAATTCAAAGCAATGGATTTTCTTTTTTCTAATTAAAACTCTTATGGATATCCGCATGATACAATCGTTCCCACCATTTTTCCATTCTTTCCAACAAAAAGACGTATGACAAAGGTCTCCCAATTCCTACGCTTCACATAAAATCATGGTTTCAAGGAAGAGAAATCAGGAAACTGACATTTCCTGGAAAGAAAACTATTCCCCCTAAAAAAACCTTTCCTTTCCAAGCGCCAAGGATCTTAAGACTGGGCTTTTAAAGTTAGATTGGTACGATTTGATTTTTATGGAAGACGCTGAATCAACGAATTGTGTTTAGATATATATATTTTTCCAAAAAGATTAAGAAAGTGTCTTTGGGTTTTGAGAAGGGATGAACATTCCACTCCTTCAGAAATCGAATTCTTGAAATCATAAGAATTTAAAGCTGAAAGAATAAAAACAAAATGTTATTAGAAAAATAAGAATGGCTACTCATCCCCAAAAAAGCAAAAATGTAGACAGATACTTAAAACGATGAAAACATCTAACAATAAAAAAATTAATTTGATATCAATCATTTTTAATACGTTCTATCTGTATCCAAACTACGATCAATTTCTTATAGAGTAACATCTCTAAATGATGAAATAAAATCAACACTCAGAGATTAAAAAGTTGCATATTTTTCATAATTCTGGCTTTAAAAAATTATGTAAAGTATTACTACGGGTTTCTCTTATATTGCTTTGTTCTGGCTATCTACTGTTGCTCTTGTTGTCATGACTACTGTCGAAAAACAGCTGAATCCTCGGAAAAGAATGATAACACCCTTCATCAAACCACTCTCAATCAAAAGGCAGCCTTGATTACTCCTGCTATTACGGAGAACTAAATCCAGAGGTTGGTTCTGCCGGCAGGAACCTAATTGACAGAAGTTGACATTCTCTCTCTCTCTCTCTCTCTCTCTCTCTCTCTCTCTCTCTCTCTCTCTCTCTCTCTCTCTCTCTCTCTCTGTAATTAAACTGCAACTGTGTGTGTAATTCACCTCACTTGTTCCGAAGGCAAAGCGTAGTCAATAAACCGTGCTCTTGTCATTTGCCCAGGAACAGATTACTACTTTATTATAAGGTTCCGCTCGTGGTATTTTGAATCGGTGGCTAAATGGTAAGGAAAGCTGGTAGGGATTCGATTAATTAACAACTAGGTTAAATATCTAACTACTACAAGTGTATCATGTAGGATGTTAACACTTCAGCTACAGCTACTGACGAGGCGTTTCTCTCATTACAGCTGATCTGATAATATTAGTTTATTAAATAAATGACCCGTTCCGTAAGTGTTTATTAACTTTTACCAAGCATGCTGGTAATAAAGGCTATTTATATATATATATATATATATATATATATATATATATATATATATATATATATATATATATATATTGCAGATGCATATATGTACAAATATATATATATATATATATATATATATATATATATATATATATATATATGCAGATGCATATATGTACAAATATATATATATATATATATATATATATATATATATATATATATATATATATATAATTTGTAAGTAACATAAAAGATAAATTTATGAAAATTCTAAGATATTCACATTAACGACCACAAAATTCACGATCAATCCAACTCGAATCTGAAGTTTTAGACTTCCTCCTCAAAGCAATAAAAACCAAAGAAATTTTAAGGTTTCCATAACTTAGAGCACTCGCCAGTCCCCTTTCAATAAGTTAAGAAGAAAATTGCGATGCCTACTGACCCAAAAACCGAGCAGAAGCAGGTAAGGTCTGCAGATGAATTCCTGACCTCTTTCTATCCCCAGACTCAAGAACAAATTTGTAAGGAAAGTCTCTCCAGATACAGATAAAAGACCCTCATTTCTCCCTAAAGCAAAGCACCACAGAGACAGTCAAATAATGTGTTTCAAAGGGAAATCCACTGAGCAAAGCCTAAAGGTAATAACGACCAGCTGTCACTCATTCTGATCTCCTTTCTGTCCACCGTTATTGAGAAGGGGCCTCGCGGTCTCTTCTTTCTTCTGGGTACTTCGATATCATCCAGCTGAGATAGAGGGGAGTCCTCCTCGGTTGGTTGGTTTAGATGAAGCAGTTTTCATGGCAGCATTGGGCTTTTGCCCTAGGGCGGCGCGGTAAGGCGCTGATGGGGTTCAGAGGTCAGATGCTTCTTCTCTTGTAAGGCTAATTTCACTTATACACTCTTTGACAGAGAGAGCATCCATATCTAAAAGCTTAGCCCAGTGAAAAGCTGCTTTAATTCTATCTTAAATTAACGTTTTTTTCAAGAATCTTACAACATTTTTTTTTAGGAGGGAAAGAGGCGGGTTCATAAATTGCCGTCTCTTCTTTTCCCTTTTTCCTAAACCAGGTAAGATCATAAAGGTGTCTTTCATGAAAAATACTTATTATATGAACATATCTCAGAGGCAGCGCTAAGTCTAGTTAAAGGATTGGAGAGGAACACGGAACACTTTCCGGCGAGGAACCACATAAAAGTAGCCCTGGAGTGAATTTCGAGAATGCAATTTGAAAACACTTTTTCGGTAACATCAAAGAGGAGACCATAAAAAGCTAGTTTACGGGAAGAAATAAATTTAACTTACGGAAACACCGACTTCATCGCATCGCACGGGGCCACATTCAGTGCGAACACAAAGTGATATAAAAAAAAAAAAAAACTTGCCGACATAGGAACCCATCTTCCCCCAAAACATCCTTTAAAACTCAGCCCGAGAACTACGTTAAGCCTTGACAAGGACTATAACTCATAACTCACAGGGTTATACATTTCCCCCATTTTCTACACCACCACCACCAAGACCCCCTCTTCCGCCTCCTCCTCCGCTCCCTCCTCCTCCTCCTCCTCCTCCAACGGTTATAGGACTGATGATCTCCCTTAAAGTGGTCGTGTTGGAAAGAAAGTCTCTCCCTCCCTCCCTCCCTCCCCATCATCATCATCACCACCAGCGCCGTCGACCGAGAGGAGGAAGAGGAGGAGGAGGAGGAGGAGGAACGGAGGGGGAAAGGATAGATAGGGAAATAGATAGGCGAGGAGTCCCCTGACACCATTATATGAGGAGAGGAAGGAAACTATCTCTCCACACGAAAGGAAATTATACCATTTATTTCCATCGACTTGAAAATGTCAGGAAATTTTAAAAAAATAAACAGTTGTATACAAATAGGAAGTCTCCTTCGATGATGCCTGATGAGATAGCTGAATTATTCTTTTTTTCTCTTCTCCATTTATCGACTGATGTAACGATAACAGAAATTCTCGCTGTCTCATCCATACTTCGTCACGAGCAAGATGAACACTTGTGCATTTTACGAAGCACTGTTTAAGACCTCTGTATCAGACGCACCCAATGCACACATATGTTGCTGAAATTCATTTGCATATTCACAGCTTCGCGTTAAATACTGTTCCTATAGCTGTGTGAAAGTGGTATATTCCGTCCGAAACAGTATTACAGTACAGATTGAATACCACGTCCACAAAAGAGAGAGAGGAAAAAAAAAAAGTGCGAGCGAGCTTTCCTGATAGTTCAGCAACCCTACCTTTAAGCTTGGGCGAATGGAAATTTTTATTCTCTCACTTCTCTTCAAACCATAATTGCAACTCTCTCTCTCTCTCTCTCAAACAAACTCACACACACACAAACGCAAAAACACACACACAGACTCATGCACAAACGTGTACCCAAGTGCGCACGCGCAGTCATACACGGCATGGAAAAATGGACTGTACTGTAACTGAACACAGTTCAATAACCTTAGGCTTTAAAATGAATCATGAATTATGGGGGCAGCCAAAGCATCGAACCAGTCGATTATGAAGACTTGCTTTTTACCAATGCATGCTATACACACGAGAGATAGAGAGATAGGAGATAAGAATAGAGAGAGAGAGAGAGAGAGAGAGAGAGAGAGAGAGAGAGAGAGAGAGAGAGAGAGAGAGAGAGAGAAGGTGGAGATAGGAATACTTACTGTATGTTCATCATGGTGGCAAGCAACCTGAACAGGGGAATATAAGGAATACAAATAATGAAACAAATGACGGCAGTCTGACTAAGGAAACTAATTCCAAACGACTCTTGAGGAGGGAGAAGCAAGATGATTACCTTATACAAATAGGACCTAATTCTTTACAACATACTGTACATATCTGAACACACTCATACACGCAAGAGGGGAAAGTCTAGAGCACATGCAAACAGGTCACTGAGGCTATTGATAATACATACATACATATACATACATGCATACATACACACACACACACACACACACATATATATATATATATATATATATATATATACATATATAAATATATATATATATATATATAATATATATATATATATATATATATATATATATATATATATATATATATATATATATATATATCAGCAATAAGTCACCAAACTGTTTGCTTCTAATATACTTCTTCTTTGCTAGATTTTATTAAGACAACTGAAATAGCAACCTAACTTATATTCTTGGCTACATACGAAGAAACTGAATGTGATAACTTGAAAGTATCTATTTACAATATCAAAGTACCTAAACTCTGAGCAAGAGGTATTCAGTAACAGCTATTTTGAACTCGGAATAAGGGTTAAAATACCTCGAGAATTACCTTTGATAAAAAGTAATCCGGACGGATTCGGAAATAGCTCCTAAATTTACTGGATCACTTAAAGAAAGGTAAAATAAAAGGAGAGAGAGAAAAAACACAAGACTTTAATAATCTCCTTGACCTGTCACGCCCTCAGAATTCGGAAGACGACGGAGATTTATAAGACTGCAAACAGAAGAGAGGAAGAAGAATAAAAACAACAGAAGGAATGCACAGAGAGAGAATAAAAAGAACAAGAAACATATGAGAGAGAGAGAGAGAGAGAGAGAGAGAGAGAGAGAGAGAGAGAGAGAGAGAGGTGAGGAATACGGGACGAGAAAGAGGAATAAAAAGAACAGAAACATATGAGAGAGAGAGAGAGAGAGAGAGAGAGAGAGAGAGCTCATATAGCCCAAAACATGTTGACTGCGTTTTCAACATTTTCACGCCCAGGCGTTCCTCCCGGCCTAATTAGTTGCACGATCTTTCCGTTCCCCGGGTGATGTTATCACCCTGGAATTCTGTTATTAGACAATGAACATCAAAGCCCATTTTTTCCCTTTGGCCTCCGAGGTCATTTGTCGAGACTTATTAAAATTGTTCTCACTGTGCTTTTCATGACCGGTTAATTAGGAAGTCTTGGGGGTTTCGCCTCATAATAAATGTAATCAGATCAGTAAAAAACACAAAATAGTGGGGGGTATGAGAGATGGGTATTTACTTAAAGCCAGAAAACTAAATGTGATTTGGGAATAGATAAAAATGACGAGTTGACACAAAGAAAAAAAAAAGTAAAAAAATGCGCCGAAGTTTCTTCGGCGCAATCGAGTTTTCTGTCCAGCCGCTACAGCGTATAATCAAGTCCACCGAAAACAGAGCTATCTTTCGATGGTCTTGGTATAACGCTGTATGAGCCGCGGCCCAAGAAACTTTAACCACGGCACGGTGGTGGCCTATACTAAATCGCTGCCAGAAGCACGATAATGGCTAACATTAATCTTACAGAAAATAAAAACTACTGGAGATAGTGGGCTGCAATTTGGTATGTTTGATGATTGGAGGGTGGATGATCAACACAACAAATTGCAGCCATCTAGCCTCAGTAGTTTTTAAGATCCGAGGGCTGACAAAAAAGTGCGGACAGAATAAAGTACGGACTGCCAGACAAAGCCAGCACAATAGCTTTCTTTTACAGAAAACTAAAAAATTGGAATTATCTACAAAATAAAATTCTCTCGTTATCTAGAAACAAAAATCGGCTTTACACAATGCAAACATGTTTCTCTTCCCAATGAGTGTTTGCTGAACAACTCCTGTTTGAAAGATTTCAAGGGTTCCACTATTCATGTTTATACTTATCAAATTTTAAGCACCACAGTCCAGTTTACTGAAGATGTATATTTTTCAATATTAAGTTTCCGACGTCAAGACGCTAAGTTTGCCGCAGAATCCCTAAATTTTCCAGTAAGACTTTTTTTTCATAAATGAAACAAATACGATAGCCAGAAATTAGTCCAATCTTGCAGATTTTGGTCAAAGATCCCAAGACTGCTTTTGACTCGATAATACTGTTTTCCACACCACTTTAATTAACAGTATAAACAAGTGAAAAATGCGCTGAAGTTTCTTCGGCGCTATCGAGTTTTCTGTACAGAAAGAAAGAAAGGTAGTAAACAATAACAAAGAGAAACGGAACAATTTTCTACAATATTAAAATATATGTGGGAAATTTCTCAAAAACAGAGTTTAATGGACAAAACATACTTTATATATCGATGGTTATATCACCCAAACTAAAAGAAATTCAAAATACAACAGAAAACTGCAAATAAAAAGCTTAAAAAACAAAAAACAGTGAAATATCCATATACAAAACGTCTGAATTTACATGTCTCGTCCTGTGACAATATTGGAATTGTGTGAAGTCTCTCAGGGGTCTGGCTAATGAAGAGATACCAGAGACGAGACAAAACAGATCGGTGTCCGGATCTCCGTAGAAGACTAATAATGCTGTCCCAGCTGACATTTTCATCTCTCTCTCTCTCTCTCTCTCTCTCTCTCTCTCTCTCTCTCTCTCTCTCTCTCACTTTTTTTATGGGGGTGCAAGTGCGTCTCAAACCCGTTTCCAAATCTCAATATATGACTAGCAATGCTCCTTCAGCTGATACTTTCATCTCTCTCTCTCTCTCTCTCTCTCTCTCTCTCTCTCTCTCTCACACTCTCTCCTTTAGAGTCTGAGTATATGACTAACAATGCTGTTTAGACTGAAGTTTTCATATCTCTCTCTCTCTCTCTCTCTCTCTCTCTCTCTCTCTCTCTCTCTCTCTCTCTCTCACACATACATACATACACACACACAAAACTATTTCCGAACCAGAGCACATGACTAACAATGCTGTTTAAGCTGAAGTTTTCATCTCTCTCTCTCTCTCTCTCTCTTACACACACACATACATACATAAACCCACACACACAAACCTGTTTCCGAACCAGCGCACATGACTAACAATGCTGTTTAAGCTGAAGTTTTCATCTCTCTCTCTCTCTCTCTCCATCTCTCTCTCTCTTAGGATGACGAATCGATACAACGATCCCAGTAATGATCCTTGGGGCCAAACACCCTCATTCAATGAACAATGGCTGATTTCGTGCATTGGAAAATCTTCAACAAACAGCCGATCGTTCTCCCAACGGACGAGCGGAAGCCTGCCAAAACCTTATCTTTCTCGACAGGGGCTGCTTCAGCGGAGAATCGTTACAGACTCGCATTTTACGGGATCTTTCCCGTTCCTTTCCCGTCGTCAGCTCAGCCTTATGCCAGAAAGTCATGGTATTTTCCAGGACTTTCCAACTTTTTCTTTGGTCATTTCCAAAGGGGCTGAGGAAATTCTGTAACAATGAAGTCTGCGGCAAATCAAGTTTTTTTTTCGGAATGCTTGTCAGCATGTCACAATGCAAGAGGTTATTTTTCTGTGACGTACCTACCGGATATTTAGTTAAAGGTTTCAATTTAGTTGACAGTATTGAAAAAAGGAAGATTTACTTGAAGATATAACACACTACATAGCTTATAAATTAAATACATGCATAATACAAGTCGTATTAAAAACAATTTTGCGTTCATCACCCAATGACAATTCGCACAAGGTGATTGTGAGTACGTTTCTAATTTGCTATTTTTTTTCTTTTTTTACTAAATTTAACACCATCGGTAATAATGATGCTAGAAAATTTTGTTGGGAGAAGAACTAGAATACAGGATTTAGGCCAAATGCTAAGCGCTGGGACCTGTGGAGTCATTCAGCGCTGAAAGGGAAATTGACAGAAAAAAGATCTGAAAGGTGTAACAGGAGGAAAACCTCGCAGTTGCAATAGGAAACAATTGTTAGAGAGGGTGGAAAGCAAGATGGATGAAAGCGAATATGAACGGAGATTCAGTGAAAGGAATGAAAGGGGTTGCAGCTAGGGGCTGAAGGGACGCTGCAAAGAACCTTAAGTAATGCCTACAGTGCACCACGTGAGGTGCACTGACGGCACTAACCCCCTACCGGGAATAATATTGCTGGTCACGTACATACATACAAATGGAGACTTACTTAATCACTCGTCCCATTATTAAGAACTTATTGAGAGATTAGTATATAAACCAGTAAGAAAATAAGAGCAATAACAAGGTAAAAATATACGAGAATAACGGCAAATTGAATAAGAACTAAAAGTGGCTCTTTACAGAACGCGTAGCAGACATGAAACTAAAAAAGTATGCCACAGAATTATTTGTACTGAATCCGCATTGATTATCAATAACTGCATATATATATGTGTGTGTGTGTGTGTACATACATACATATAATGAGTGCATATCATTACTTATTCTATATATATAATAAACACACACACACACACACACACATATATATATATATATATGTATATATATATATATATATATATATATATATATATATATACATACATATATATATATATATATATATATATATATATATATATATATATATATATTCCTTACTCATTCTGTCTGTATGTTAATCAGAAAGGACGTTAGAACATCATCCAATAACTTGTAATACCAAGCGTCACCTGAGGACTAAATACCTTAATGAAGATACATCTTTATGTGAAATGCAAACAAACGACATGACACGCTATTATGCCAATCCTTCCGTAAACTGAATTTGAATCAATGATGAACGATAAAGAGATTAAAAGGCAAATGTGCGAACATTTTTCGAAACCCTGTACCTTTTCACAGTTAGGTGGGGGTACAACAGATGGTATTATCCGCCTTGCTTTCAGCAATTCCCTTTAGGGACAAGATTACTCTCCAGCCCTTTTGGTACCCTCCTGAGCTTTTGAGAATTTTATTCCAATTATCTTTACCCCTTTCAGAATACTTCAACATAGTGAAACGCGGTTACCAGAACCCGTAGAGTTTTACGACGTCCTTCGATCCCTAACAGCCAGAACAAGCTTCGACGTAACTGCTGTATTTAAAAAGCCTTTGTTGGAGGGATGCAATATGGAATCGATCGCTCACAGCTCATGGAAGGAGAGCGCACGCACACACACTCGCACACACACACACACACCATCTCGCCTTTTGTTATCGGGTTGCTGATGCGGCAATCACTAAAAGAACGAGGCGCTGGTTCGGTATATATCCCGTTCACTCGCGGATCAGGAGAGAGAGAGAGAGAGAGAGAGAGAGAGAGAGAGAGAGAGAGAGAGAGAGAGAGAGAGAGAGAGAGAGAGAGAGGTCCGACATTGTGTGTGTGTCTCTCTCAGCCTTCCCCTTGAAATGTGCTGAGTTTTGAGGCAACGGATTCACGATATCCACTGCTTTCTCTCCAACGTCTTCCTCACCACACAAGCAATATGACTCCAGACGAGTTTTAGTTAATCTCTTCTTTCCTTCATTTTTTTTTTACTAATGAATACAATTCCACGAAGGGGCAAATTTCAACCATTCATAATTAAATCTACTTCTCTTACATCATTCAAAGTAAGACAGGGTCAATCTAAAACCACATGCCTTTAAAATAATAAAAACTGCTGGTTATAAAAATATAATTGGGATATGTACACAAGGCGAATTTATATTAACATAATGTGCGTGCATGCAAAAACTCCCCATCTGCATTTGGTCAGTTAAAGATTTTAGAATGAATTTTACAAACTTAATATTAACTGTGATTTAATATAAATTTTTTCATTCTTTTGAAACTAATATCCACTGGTGTTTCCTTCATTTACAGAGTACTCACATCGCTAAGCGTCTAAATAAAACGGCGAAGAAGCCTACTGCGACTACTTTCCACTGCTTTCACTACGTAGCCTGTAGCCAGGGCTAACCGGTGTTCGTCGCCTGTTTCGTGTGGGATTCGCCTTTTCTACTAACCAGCAAGATGGCTATGCCCGAACCCTTCGGACTTTCTGAACCCAAATATTTCCCAGGTAAGTCAAGCGGTATTGGGAGATTGCAACAGGCAGGGTAAAATATTAAATTGTTTTTAAGGATAAATATTACTATCCTTTCATGGATAAAACAGAAATGGTAAAATATTAGTAATTTTTTTATGGATAAGTATTACTACCCTTTCATGGATAAAACAGAAATGGTAAAATAGTAGTAACTTTTTATGGATAAGTATTACCATCTTTTCATGGATAAAACAGAAATGGTAAAATATTAGTCAGTTTTTTATGGATAAGTATCATTATCCTTTCATGGATAAAACAGGCTTGGTAAAATTGTAAAATATTAGAAAATTTTTATAGATAAGTATTACTATCCTTTTATGGATAAAACAGAAATAGTAAAACATTAAATTGCTTTTATGGATAAGTAATACTATCCTTTCATGGATAAAACAGGAATGGTAAAATATAAATAAAGCCTTTCTTACGGATAAGTATCAATATACTTCTGTAAAATGCAATTGCAGAAAACTAAAATTAAATATCATTTGTGCATATCCAAATTGGAATAAAAATTTTTTGTCAAAGGCTAAGCTCTGGGGCCTATGGGATGATTCAGTGCTGAAATTAATGTTGAAACAATTGTTAGGAGAGGATGGAAAGTAAGATGGAAGAAAAGGAATAAATGGAGGTATAGTAAAAAGAAACGAAAGGAGTTGCAGCTAGGGGCCGAAGGGACATTGCAAATACCCTTGCGTAATGCCTACAGTGCAATGCGTGAGATGCACTGAAGGCACTAACCGCCCCCACCCCCACAGGGCCATTTGTTAACAAATCGTGATTTTATTTATCTGCAAGACTGCACTAAATCCCTCTCAAAAGAATATAAAATTATGCATTTAAATAAGAGCCTAAACTGAGTCTCTCAAGGAAATGTAAAATTCTAACTGTAACTTCAGCAGATTTCCATTCCAATATTATTTCGCAAAATCTCATTATGTGTAACGTTATGCTAAATCAAAATCAGAAAACAAAAGAAAGCGAAATACATACATAAAATACTAAAACACATGGCAAAAGCCAATGTGACAAACGTACAAGAAAAATTAAATAAACATGAATGAAGAGTAAAAAATATTGAATAGAATTAAGAATAATACTGTATATCACATTAGCCTCCTGCACATTCTGTACATTCTCTGATTATGCACACTGCATTTCTCATATTAAACACTTACTAATACTTTCTAATAAGTTTCACCCCACTGTTTAAATTTTTACAGTTTTTTGTTTTCTATTAAAGAGATCTGTTCTGCCGGCTTTGTCTGTCCGTCCGCACTTTTTTTCTGTCCGCCCTCACATCTTAAAAACAACTGAGGCTAGAGGGCTATAAATTGGTATGTTGATCATCCACGATCGAATCGCCAAACATGCCGAATTGCAGCCCTCTAGCCTCAGTAGCTTTTATTTTATTTATGGTTAACGTTAGCCATGATCGTCCTTCTGGCAACGATATAGGATAGGCCACCACCGGGTCGTGGTTAAAGTTTCATGGGCTGCGGATCATACAGCATTATACCGAGACCACCGAAACATAGACCTATTTTCGGTGGCCTTGATTATACGCTGTAGAGGCTGTACAGAAAACTCGATTGCGCCGAAGAAACTTCGGCACATTTTGTACCTGTTAATACATTTGTTTCACTTTTTCTTAAGCTCAATTTTCTAGTGATAAACTTTAGCAGCTTATGTTCCCTCACTGTCTAGTTCATCACGCATAAAGAGCACTTGCTCTTGTTCCCAATATTCACACCGGCAAATAAGCGAATCAATACAGCTCTGATAACGCGCATGCATATGAGAAAAGATATGAGATTGTTGAGCGCACTGAAGGGGATGCATGATAAAATAATTAAAGATACAGTTTTGCGAAGCTCGTAAATGCGAAAACACATTGTTCGTGTATAGTTCGAATTTTAATAAAAATTCTAAATCGTGATATATGTAATTAACTATAATGAATTGGATATAGAATTTAGGCCAAAGGCCAAGCACTGGAAGCTACGAGGTCGTTCAACGCTGAAACGTAATTTGACAGCAAAAGGTTTCAAAGGTGTAACAGGAGGAAAACCTCAAAGCAGTTGCACTATGAATCAATTGTTAGGAGAGGGTAGAAAGTAAGATGGAAGAAAGAGAATATTAAAGGAGGTACAGTAAAAGGAACCAAAGGGGTTGCAGCCAGGGGCCGAGGGCACGCTTATCTTACTTTCCACCCTCTCCTAACAATTGATTCATAGTGCAACTGCGAGGTTTTCCTCCTGTTACACCTTTCAAAGCTTTTGCTGTCAATTTCCATTTCAGCTCTGAATGACCTCATAGGTCCCAGTGCTTGGCCTTTGGCCTAAACTCTGTATTCAATCAACCAATCAACAAGTACCTAATATTTGGCAAGTAATTAACGCTGACATACAGTTGGTCAACTACATATCAATATGAAAGCAAGAAGACGTACAACCAAACGTAATTATAATTGATAGGTGCTTCTGCCCGGCCAGGCGTCGAACCTGGGCTTTTGGTTTAGAAACAAAGATATACAGTTGACTTTGATTAACCTTTTGGCATAAGATATTTCCAAGGTGTAGTGTATTCGGTATTATATATTTGTGGATTAATTAATATATGTGGACTTAAGAGAGTCACGCGTACATTTGACAAATTATACATATATATATGTATATATATAAACTGTACGTATATGTATGTGTGTTTGTGTGTGTGTATATATATATATATATATATATATATATATATATATATATATATATATATATATATATATATATATATATATATATATATATATATATATATATATATATAATTGACTTTGATTAACCTTTGGGCATAAGATATTCCCAAGGTGTAGAGCATTCCATATTAAATATTTGTGAATTAATATATTTGGATTTATGAGTCACGCGTGTATATATGTACATATATACATATATACACACATATATGTATGTATGTATATATATGTGCGCGTACACCTATAAAACTTATGTAATTGGTATCTAAATAAAGCTGGCATATACGTGCTGTCCAAAATCATACTGTGAGTGTGATCTACTGCTTGTCAGGAGAGAGCGAGAGAGAGAGAAAAAAAGACAGCGCGCAAACATCGGCGGAGGTCAATCACCTCCGGGGCGCTTCATCGAATGGGGGAAAGGGGGACGTCACCTCCCTTCCCTTCCCTGCTACAGGAGACCAGGGGGGGACGGAGTATCTGTAGCAACAACCTCCTACGGGATCATCTTAGCCTCCTAGGAGACTTCCTTTGGGGAAATCTCCTAGGAGATTACTCGCGGGGACGAGATACAAACAAGTAAAAACTTCGCGGAAGTTTCTTCGGCGCAATCGAGTTTTCTGTACAGCATATAATCAAGGCCACCTGAAAATAGATCTATCTTTCGGTGGTCTTGGTATAATGCTGTATGAGCCGCGGCCCGTGAATCTTTAACAACGGCCATTGCCCTTTGGTGGCCTGGCCTATATCGTTGCAAGATGCACGATTATGGCTTAATTTAACCTTAAATAAAAACTACTGAGGCCTGAGGGTTGCAATTTGCTATGTTTGATAATTGGAGGGTGGATAATCAACATACCAATTTGCAGCCCTCTAGCCTCTGGACTTTTTAAGATCTGAGGGCGGACGGACAGACAAAGCCGGAAAAATATCATTTTATAGAAGACTAAAACACTCTCTCCAGAGCTGGCTTGAAGATGCGGTTACCCTGAACGCCATTCATTGTGAATATGCTTTTCCTTGATGCTTAGTCTGGTTTAAGTTTCAAAATCAGCCAAATAAAGCAAAATAAGCTCTAGAGAAAGATAAACTCTTGATCAAGGTATAAGAAATGCAGAACGACATACCTTTCCCATTCACAATAATACGGTACAACTAACCTTTCTCTTTCAATCAAACGTAATACATCCAACCAGTTAGCAACCATCAATAAATTTTATCCCAATATCATTTACCATAATTGTAAGTGAATTTGCAATAACTATAATACTCTTAACTTAAAATTAATCCTCAAACAACTTCAGCCTCGAAAATGAAATTACTACGTCATGACATTCAACTTCCACAATCCAGCGTCAATCACGAAAACACGTACCATCGAAGGAACAGTCAAAGTCTTTACTCCCCCCCACCCCCACAAGCCAAAAACGACAGGTACGTTGAGTTGTTACCATGGCAACCAAGTCGACCCAAGAATAGACCACAGGAGAGGGGTGGCCTGGGGACTGGGGCGGTTGATAGAAGGGGGGGATGAGAGAAGCCCCTAGCCTGGAAGAAGGGGTTGCGATGCAGAAAGGACTGGATCCGAGGACGTTATACACGAGTATTATCAAATCGTTCCCGAAGTCCTATTCATGCTTTAATGATCTTATCAAACTAGTGAGATGGATCGTACATGCTTTAATAATCTTATCAAACTAGTGAGATGGATCGCAGTTGCAATTAGAAACGTCTGCATATGTGAAGCGCAAGTGTAGTAGGTGTATTTTCATATCATAACATTTAGCATTACTGAATATTTCATAATATTATAACACTATACAAAATAATAGACAACTTAATCCACAAATGATAGCTGTTCGCCTTCTGATAATGAGAGAGAGAGAGAGAGAGAGACAACTTAGATCAACAAATGTCCACAAATGATAGTTGTACATCTTCTGATAATGAGAGAGAGAGAGAGAGAGAGAGAGAGAGAGAGAGAGAGAGAGAGAGAGAGAGAGAGAGAGAGAGAGAGAGAGAGCAACTTAAACCACAAATGATAGCTGTCCGTCTTCTGATATTGAGAGAGAGAGAGAGAGAGAGAGAGAGAGAGAGAGAGAGAGAGAGAGAGAGAGAGAGAGCAACTTAAACCCACAAATGATAGCTGTCCGTCTTCTGATATTGAGAGAGAGAGAGAGAGAGAGAGAGAGGGAGAGAGAGTCTTGGATTCTAAAGAGGACCATGAAACCCAATACATATTATCTCGACCCAAACGGGGCTGCCTCATCAAACAAAATGTTTTTGGGAATGGCGACGACATTCAATGAGATTTATGAGAAGCGTAACCTTTCATCTTAAAAGCGCCCTCGGCCGCCGCTGCCGGTCTCATAAATTTAACGAGTCATGAGAAAAATCTCATTGCTTAATACCTGAGGTAAAGAAAGGGTCATGCCTCCATTTTCAAGGGGATTGAGTTGGACGAAACTTTACAGAAAAGGGGGAAATGCAGAATAGCGCCGAGGGAAATATTCACGTCACAAATATGAGCAACGATTTAGTTTCATACTAAGCAAAATTACATCCTAATTAAATCTAACCTTTACAGCCGAATAAATTAAACATAGAAAGGAAATTGCATCACGCTTGAAATGATTGAAATAAATTATTAATGCTTCTTCCCATAAAAACAAGTAAAAACTGCGCCGAAGTCTCTTCGGCGTAATCGATTTTCTTTACAGTGTATAACGCTGTATGAAACTTTCAGCCGCGGCCCATGAAACTCAGCCACGGTCAGGCGGTGGCATCAGCCACGGTTCGGTGGTGGCATCTACCACGGACCCTGAAACTCAGCCATGGTCCGTTGGTGGCCTGTGTTGCTAGTACCTATATCAGTGCCAGAAGTACGATTATGGCTAACTTTAACCTCAAGTAAAATAAAAACTACTGAGGCTAGAGGGCTGCAATTTAGTATGCTTGATGATTGGAGGGTGGATGATCAACAAACCAATCTGCAGCCCTCTAGCCTCAGTGGTTTTCAAGACCTGAGTGCGGATAGAAAAAGTGCGGACGGACAGACAAAGCCGCTACAATAGTTTTCCTTTACAGACAACTAAAAATGTATTCATCTATTTAAACAAAATAGCCTTCAGTGCTAGAGTTTCATATGTGGAATCTAGGTATTACTTCAATTTACTTGTCATGCCGTCATGACTGACATGGAGATTAATGGGACAAACTTCCCTTCTCCTTGTGACAATATTTCATGAATAACAATCAAATATTCCAAGGAACCAGAGGTAAATTTTTATGAAAATAATCTTATTGACAAAAATATCACAGAAGCTTGTACTGAACGAGTGCAATTTCCTTCATAACATGCTTTTCACGATATGTCAAGCTAAATGGAAATACTGTCTATCTTGATCTCATGTTGAAGAAATTTAGCTTTTTATATTGGCACTGAAAAGAACAATGAAAAATCAATGGAAATCTGAAGTTAGAGGTCAACAGAAGCAATTTTTTAGCCGGCAAATTTAAATAATTTACTTATGAGGAATTAAATATTCAATTCAGTTTGAAGAGGAGTTTGTTTCCCTTAACTAGTTATACAATATACTAGTAAATGGAAAAGTCAATTTAATTCACAAGAGGATATATCAGACAGTACATTCTATAACGGAAGCAAAACTGCGACATTTATAGTTTGTCAAGGAACAAGCAAATCTGTTGCAATTTATACGAAAAAGGCTATTCATAATTACATATATTCCGAACAAAGAATAGTTAAGTTACTGAAATGCAAAAAAAAAAAAATTCAACCGATACAATTAAATAAATAAAAAAATACCACATCCCATCACAGTTAAATGATAAAATTCTATTCGAAAATACTCACATTCAATTGTCAAAAATAATGACTGTGAAGAAAAAAATATATATACAAAATATAAATATATATATATATATATATATATATATATATATATATATATATATATATATATATATATAATCAAATAAATGACTGAAAAACCGAAAGGGAGACTCACAAATGGGTTTAATACACAGGCAAATATATTTTAAAACAAAACATTACTTTCACTCTCCGGGTGGGGGGAACTCAGCCATCGTTACACTTAATAAATGCCGAAAAAACTTCCTCATACCTCAGGCGAATGAGGGAAACGGCCTTAGTTCCCTCAATGAGCTCAAAAGACCTAAAATTGAGATGAAAATATAATAGGATATTAAGAAACAGATTCATGACTTTGATAGATTTTACATAGCCTTTACTTCAGTATAAAATTCTTGTTTTGGAATTTAATTAGCAGTTAAGCCTTACTCTTTTCCACCATTCTTATTCCTTTTTCATTTTTATGCCAGCCCCATCAAAGCTGGCAAAAAAAAAAAAAAAATTACAATTTACCTTAAATTCCGGGAACTTGGGGCTTACTTTTACAATCCGAGAATTATACGGGACGAGATACTTTCATAATGGCCATAGCGTCCCTGTTACTTAAATTCTTTCATTGGACAGTAAAATCCTTAACTATGAAGATTACTGATAATAAAAATAGGCTATTCAAACATTTTTCTGCCTACATATAACGAAAGTAAGTCGTAGCGTCCCAAACAATTTACCTTCATACAAAACAAAAATCCTTCCCTATCATGGGTAACATAGCACACCATGACGGGTAGGTAACATACTGGGGTAAAAGTTCCCAAGGAGATATAAAGGGTGGAAAAGGATCCCGAGAAGGAAGCCGCAATAAAGGAATAAAAAAAGAAAAAAGAGAGAGAGAGGACTCTCCCCGACCACTGCCAAGGGGAAAGAGGGAGAGGTCCCCTCGGAAGACATCTCAGCTTTAAGCTACAAATGTGTTGACTCGGAATGTGATGTTTCCCTGATACAGGACACTTCCCCCGGGATCCCATTTGTTGCCACGGCTCTCCTATCCCATCCTGTCCTATCCTACTGCTGCCCCAAGACGAGGACTTCTCCTCGAATAAGCGCCGTCATAGGAGGCATCTCGGCGTGGCGCTGGAACCAGTCGAACTCTGTATGTGATTTGCATGAATTTCCTTTTGAAGGCATCCGTGCATATGACGTATACGCATACATATGCATGTCATGGATGCGTGTCTCCGTCTCCGGAATGTGCGTATGGCTGTTCATAATTCTCTCTCTCTCTCTCTCTCTCTCTCTCTCTCTCTCTCTCTCTCTCTCTCTCTATACTTTAATTCTTTCCTATGCGAGTAACAATCTGTACTGACTGTAATTCCTCCCTTGCCTATTCCGCGTCTGGTTTCCTTTCCTTAAAACTCTCTCTCTCTCTCTCTCTCTCTCTCTCTCTCTCTCTCTCTCTATATATATATATATATATATATATATATATATATAGAGAGAGAGAGAGAGAAGAGTTTCCTTTCCTTAGAAAGAGAGACTTTAAGAGAGAGAGAGAGAGAGAGAGAGAGAGAGAGAGAGAGAGAGAGAGAGAGAGAGAGAGTTTTAAGGAAAGGAAACCAGACTTGGAATAGGCAAGGGAGGAATATATATATATATATATATATATATATATATATATATATATATATATATATATATATATATATATATATATATACTTTAATTCTTTCCTATGCGAGTAATCATCTGTACTGACATTAATTCCCCCCTTACTTATTCCGCTTCTGGTTTCCTTTCCTTAAAACTCTCTCTCTCTCTCTGTAGACATACTTTAATTCTTTCCTATAACAATCTATACTGACTTTAATTCCTCCCTTGCCTATTCCGTGTTTGGTTTCCTTTCCTTCCAACTTTCATACTCTCTCTCTCTCTCTCTCTCTCTCTCTCTCTCTCTCTCTCTCTCTCTCTCTCTCTCCATATTTACAATACGAATATTTACCCGCACTAGAAGGCAATTTTAATCCTAAATATTATTCATACGGCTGATTTTCATTAATTAATGAATTATCGGTATT
>NC_089760.1:40622500-40627500 GCF_040412425.1 Macrobrachium rosenbergii | reverse complement strand
TGCAGTTAATAATTTACCATAACACTAAATATGCTGATGTTTATAAAGTATAAAAATGCCACATATTCAGGATCATGTTGAGATAAATGTCCACATGAAAAATACAGACAAACGGACACGGCATAACAGTTAGTTAAAACCACTTGAAGGAAGGTACAAAGATAAGCGACGATAAATGTAGGAAATGGGGGAAATGAAAGAAATATTTACAGAAAAGGAGTGAAAACGCTGGAAGGGAAGGAAAGGATAAAAATACGCTTTTATATGACTAATTCAGAATTTTAAAAAGCTGAAAGGTTAAACAAACTCAACATAAAAAAATATGTGAAAAGGCTGTAATGTAAATATATAAAGACGTCTAGATTTACAACCAGAAATAAAACACAATTAAAAGGAAAAGCAGTAACCTATAAACTAGGTTCTATTTAATTCTGCCCCTGTAGAAAACAACGCAGAATCCACATACAATCAGACGCAAACAAAACTAAATACAAGAGGTGACATGAAAAAAAAACAATGCTTTTGATCCTGCCAAATTTGTTTAGCAAATTCTAATAAAACAATGTTGTCTTTTTCTTCTTCTTCCGCAGAGGAGATCAACATATGGATGTATGCTATGGTCGCCATTGGGTCGGCCTTTGTCATATTCGTCATCATCTCCGTTTATCTGATGTGGTAAGTGTTTCTCGTTTTGTTGTCTCTCTCTCTCTCTCTTTCTCTCTCTCACACTCTCTCACTATCTCTCTTTTCTTTATCTGTTTTAGTGATTAATGATTTTAGTTTAATTCACAAGTGGGAAAGCAGACACACCAATACATTAACAGCAATAAGACTGATATTGATTAAGTGCGTATATCAATGAAAGAGGAGCAGACACGAATGTGCGACAGTCACTGTTTCAGGTAAATTGTTGATTAATTTGAGGAAAAGGCGTAAAAATCCCTCCACCCCTTCCCACGAGAATGGAACGAGATGGAAAAATACCTCAGGCTAAATTTTGACTTGGGACTCGAAAAATGTGAATAAACAGGTCATTAATCCTCCAAACCTATTTTTTCCTAAAGCGAAGTAATGAAAGCATTGTGGAGAAGCTATGAAGTTTCTTGCTCATAGCAGAAACATGACAGAAACATGCCGGTATGAACGGGAGAGTCATCATATTTAGAGAAACTGTGAACTCATCAATGCTGAAGGCCCAGGAAGCATCATTCCTCCACGAAAAAACAAAAATGCTTGCACATCACGTCAATGGACAAACTTGACTGAAATTATGGGAGACTATAACGAAAAATAATGAAAACATTGTGTTTTTCCCTCCGACGCCTTCTGTCAGGCTACAACATTTTAGATGACCTTTATAAATGACCAAACGACATTCTTACCTTACTCACACATAAGAAACACTTCGATATAAACTTCTGAATATCAATTAGTTTAAAGATATGCTTACAAGTTTACGCTGAGACGTGGAAATCAAACTTGGAAAGAAACGATGAAAAAGAAATTACGCATTAAAAATAAACTGAGTGGAAGAGTTGTTTCCAGAGTACAAGAAGACAACTGACAGGTTGAAGTGGACGAAGATAAATTATGTCCCGAGAGAGGAATGTGAGGACTGTCGCAAACTGAAAAACTAAGCGTTTGCAATTCAAGGAAGGACAGTTCTTGAGTTACAGGTGGAAATCCTAATGGTGGGAATGACTTAAACTAAGAATTTACGCTATTAAAAGAAGGTATCAGAAAATACAAACATCCAGAAACTGCGGAGAATAATGGATGTAGCTAACGAGTAAAATGGGTATCAGCATGCAAATTCATACAAAATAAATAAAATGTGAAGGCAAGCTAACGCCTTAGAATAATTTTGTATATTTTGGGTAAGACGCAGATGTGGGAAATTCCAATAGCGCTGAAGGTAAACTTACAATGAAAGTAAGGCTTACATTAGAAACAGAAAAAGGGGTACCGAGGGCAATAGGTTTTGAAATAAGGGGACCATACATTACTTTACAAAACAATGAAAAAGCAGAAGCTCAAAGCAGGATTGCGAAAGTCTCCTTTTCAAACATACGATAAAGGAACACACATACTACCTGAAGTCAGGAAATAGATGTAATGAAATGCCGTTCAGGAAGACGATGGAGGAAACTGCAACGTCTAATAATAATTTTGCTAACCTTACTAATCCAACTAATTGGACCTGTATACAGTTCCTCATTGGACGAGTCGATATAGTTCTCCGCTAGCACTCTGCTAGGCCCGCGTTCGATTCTCCGGCCGGCCAATGAAGAATTAGAGGAATTTATTTCTGGTGATAGAAATTCATTTCTCGTCATAATGTGGTTCGGATTCCACAATAAGCTGCAGGTCCCGTTGCTAGGTAACCAATTGGTTCTTAGCCACGTAAAATAAGTTTAATCCTTCAGGACCAGCCCTAGGAGAGCTGTTAATCAGCTCAGTGGTCTGGTTAAACTAAGGTTTACTTACTTTGGACCTGTATACAGAACTATAAATAAATAAATGCACGCGTCCTAGAAGCTGATCAACCAAAAATTCATCGCTATTCCAACTATAAGTAGTGACATGTACTACATATCATCCACAATCTTTCACATTGTCCTTGATTAAGGCCTGTGAAAATACGTACCATGAAACTCAAGCTGAAAAGAGAAAGTGTCTGGCTGTCTAACACGATTAAATGTCGACTGCATGCCTCAAAGGTAACACCCATTTGACCTTCCTCATTTTTTTTCCTTCACAGGAACTCAATCAGTGATAATTTTACATCAATTAAGTCTAATGGACTGCAGTTCAATGAACTGGAGTTCACCGTCCTACCTGACAGCTTCATGGAATCGAGAGAAAAATATTAACGAAGAGTTTTTAATAATTTAAAAGAAACTACTGTCAAGATTTTCTTCACGAAAGTTTGTGATGAAACAAATATTAATTATCAATATTTGTATCAATATCTGCAATATGACCCTTACAGACTGTAGTGAAAGTCTTATGAATAGTTCCATTCTGGCAACGTGAGGATTACCTCGTCGAGGTCCTTCCGTTTTTATGATGGTACACATTTTGTTTTTCTATATTCTTTCTTCACACCAGTTGCTACCCACTACAGTTGATGTACAACCAGTTGCATAATCCTCTGTTTAGGTCGAGAGAGGTCACAGATTTTTAGGGAATATGTCCTAACCATCATCTCCTCGTCTGTTCGAGTTCAAAGTTCGAATTTTGGTCGTGCAGACTTAAGAAGAGAGAGAGAGAGAGAGAGAGAGAGAGAGAGAGAGAGAGAGAGAGAGAGAGAGAGAGAGAATTTTATTATTTTCATTCATTCCTACCATCATTCTCCGTTTCATTCCCCTAGTAATATCACAAAAGCTTTTTACTTCCTTCTCTTGACCCTCCGTTTCATAGCATTCATTTATACCGAATTTCATTTTCTCTCTCTCTCTCTCTCTCTCTCTCTCTCTCTCTCTCTCTCTCTCTCTCTCTCTCGGTTCCTCGTCCCCTCGTGTCATTCCGAGTCTTGTTTTTGCGCGCTACTTATTACGCTCAAAGACAAAGACTGAGTCCTCTTCTTCTTCTTCTTCTTCTTCTTCTTCTTCTTTTTCTTCTTCTTCTTCCCTCTTCCCCTTCCTCCGACTTTTCACGCAAGACTTTCCAGCTCTAATGATGCTTTTATCCACATTGTCTAGCGCGGCTAATTGTCCCTTCTCTCTCTCTCTCTCTCTCTCTCTCTCTCTCTCTCTCTCTCTCTCTCTCTCTCTCATCTCTTCCTTCTCTCTCCTTCCCAGGGAGTGAGGGAGTGTGTGTCAAATATTTAAACAAACTCATAAAAGCCATTCGATGGAAAGGAACCAGTGGTAAATTGTGACGTGTCACTGATGCATTAAGTAATTATCTTGAGTCTTTTATCTTTATGTTGTTGAAAACAACGAATAATTATACCGTCTAAAATTTAATGAAGGTCATTTCGTGGATTTTGTCTTTATTTATATATTCATCACGTTCCACATTTCCGTGATTCAGTTTTATATATATATATATATATATATATATATATATATATATATATATATATATATATATATATATATATATATATATATATACATACATATATTATATACAGTATATATATATATATATATACATATATATATATATATATATATATATATATATATATATATATATATATATATATATATTTATTTATATATATAATATATATAATTATATGTTTCATCAGAACAAATGCATGAACACCAGCAGGTCGTATATGTTACAGTAAATATGAGGAATCCAGGGATTTCACGAAATCCCCAGGGAATTTGTGAAATTAACAACTTTCTTAGGAACATTTGATCCCCAAGGGCTAGTACTGAACACGGCGAAACAGTGATTCATCCACACTGTTTCGCCGTGTTTAGGACTAGCCCCTGGTGGGTCAAATATATTTCGCTCTGTTTAGCAGTAGCCCCTGGGGGTCAAATGTCGGTAAGTGCATTTGATCCTCCAGGGGCTAGTACTAAACACGGCGAAACAGTGTAGATGAATCACTGTTTCGCTGTGTTTAGTACTAACCCTCGGGGATCAAATGTTCCTAAGCGAATAAATCATTTCACAAATTTCCTGGGGATTTTGTGAAGTCCCTGATTTCACATATTTACTGTAACATATATAACAGCGTTAAAAACTGTAAGGAAAATCGACCATTTACGATAAAAAAAACAATGAAGAATAAAAACCGAATGAATATTAACTACGTTAATCAATTTCAAAACTTAAAATTCGTCGGAGAAGATGACGTTTTCATAAAGGAAATAAACAAGTAAAAATTGCGCCGAAGTTTCTTCGGCACAATCGAGTTTTCTGTACCACCGCCACACCGTACAATCAAGGACACCGAAATAGACCTATCTCTCGGTGGTCTCGGTATAATACTGCATGAGCCGCGGTCCATGAAACTTTAACCACGGCACGGTGGT
>NC_089760.1:40615000-40617500 GCF_040412425.1 Macrobrachium rosenbergii | reverse complement strand
CCGGGGTTGGTGCAATACTAGCATAAATTTCCCTACCCATGGACGGTGGCTTCAGACAAGTGTTAGCCTTGCGGTTCTGGCCAAGCATTTCGGGATCAGATTCCTTTACTGTGGCTAATCTAGCTACTTCATGTATTTATTTGGCCAACAAAGGCACAATGATTCTTCCAGGAAACTCCTTACTCGTTGATGCCTCAACTTTCATGCCAAACCAGGTCGCCTCTCTTGTGTGATGTCCATAATGCTAAATATTATCTAATTAATATGCAACATCTCTACAAACTTTTGAAATAACCACTTTACGAAAGAATATAAAAAGAAACTATCAGCAAAATCGTTCTTATCGTAAAATTATATAAAACAGAAGATAAGGAAAAGTGATTCCGCCTGAGAGACAGAAACGCCTGAAAGATTTTTAAGGTTATGGTGTTAAAAGTCTTCATTATCAGATTGTCAAAGAGACTCCTAGTAGGAGTCCCTTTGATCTTTTAACCTCTGGAGATGTTAAAATTTTTCTGAAAGAATTATATACCAAAAGATCTAAAGCTGAAAGGCAACCACGGCAAGAGAGTTTTACCAAAATTAATAATAAGAAAAAACTCACTTGAGGTAAGGCTGAATATCACGAAATTAATACGGACTGAATACAAAATAATGTACTCCCTAAGAGATAAGTGAAACCAAGGTTCTGAGACTAAAATTTCTGGACCTAGGCTCTGTCACCACTTAACATGAATCCCAAATAACCCTGTCATTCACAATAAGAATGCCTTACCTTTGCCATTTGCAAATATAACAAGTAACAAATGCCCGCCGAAGTTTCTTCTGCGCAATCAAGTTTTCTGTACAGGGTATACTCAAGGCCACCGAAAACAGATCTATCTTTGGGTGGTGTCGGTATAAAATAATGATCTATTCTATAGAAACATTTTCCTTAAAAATCAGCGTAATTTTTCAAACCCGAGCAACCAATTCGATTCCACTTTGAAACACAAATAAGTCATTACAACCAACTAAATTAAATAAAAGATGTTATTTCCTAATCCATTAAATATAAAAAGTTTTTCCCAATATGCATGCAGCGTTCTCGTCCAACAAATGGATTAATGAATCGTTTTCCGAGGATTAAAGGGAAAGATATATTTTTAGAAAACCGCCCCGAACAAAGGAAATCCAGAATAATAAAATTACAAAGGTTAATCACTAATAAATTTCTTCTTCTTTGCAATAAACCTCCTCCTTTCTTTCCTACTTCGGTCCCCAAATGTTTTAAACTTTCACAATTTTACTTCATAAGTTCAGGATAGTTATAACACTTCATTTTCAAGCTCCCAGACGTAATTCCTTGAACTGCTACCACCAAAACTTCTCACATTCTCTTCGTTACGAAAAACTTTCTAGATATTCTCATCTATTATTTTAACTAATGTAAGAATTTTTCACGACTTACCAAGAACATGTTTCCCTGGCTGAAAGTTCTACAGTCTATGTTCACTTTTCCGGGAACTGATTTCCAGTCAAACTTATTCCTTCATAATGATTCATTCAAGAATATGTAAACCTACTGGCCTGAATCTTTTTGAAAGGGCATTACAATGCAAAGTTTACATTCTTTCAATCTCATTCTATGGTGAATCTGAACATCTGGAACAGGATTTCTTGAGTATATGCTAAGTAAACCACGCCAGTATTCTCGCCGCTTCTCTATGGTATCCACTCACTATCAACACAGACTTGCCCTTTCTGACATTCGCATAATATGGATGTATGAGGAGACAACTCTTGACATATGACACCATCTCCACCTTTATACGGATGATACCACTCTAAAATTTCCCTTTATCATATTCAAAACATCGCTAGTTCAGGTTTTCTTACTGTATTAACCTCAATACAACACCTACAACGATGCCCTCAAACTAGAAGTGCATTGTGTGTCCTTGAGGAGGTTGATTTGCTATGGACGACCCTAGCCTCAATTTACCTTTAAACCTTTCTGCCCATTAACCTTAAATAAAATAAAAACTACTCAAGCTAGAGGGCTGCAATTTGGTATGTTTGATGATTGGAGGGTGGATGATCAACATACCAATTTGCAGCCCTCTGGCCTCAGTAGTTTTTAAGATCTGAGGGCGGACAGAAAAAATTGCGGACAGAATAAAGTGCGGACGGACAGACAAAGCCGGCACAATAGTTTTCCTTTACAGAAAACTAAAAAATCTGAACTTCAGGTAACTTCAGTTACCACTGAATACAGAACAGACACTCCAGTCAATGAAGCTAAATATACATAATTAGGAAGGTACTGCTTAGTGGAGCCTCGATGGCACAGTCGGTTACAGCAGCAGCTTCGGACTTCGTAGAGGTCTGTGGCGCGGGTTCAGATCCGCAGCCGACTGATCAGAGAGGCGGACACTTTGCTATCCGTGTAGACACCCTGGGATTATGTATGTAATCAACGGATAGGTTTGCTTAAAAAACAAATGGGTGTTACGGACTA